>NC_062291.1:7748824-7982024 GCF_902655055.1 Lutra lutra | reverse complement strand
CTGGGATCGGTCCCGCATCGGGCTCTCTGCTCACCGGGAGTCTGCTTCCCCCTTTCTCTCTGCCTGCCTCTCTGCCTACTTGTGATCTCTCTCTCTGTGTCAATAAATTAATAAATAAAATCTTTAAAAAAAAAAAAAAAAAAAAGAACAATACCAGTGCTATGGGTGATTGGAATGTCAAAGGGACATTTCTTAGCCTAACGAGTTTGTGTCTATAAACATAATGTGGAAATGTTTGGGATCTTGTGTTTTCTGGAGTGAGTTGAGCAGTAACTTACATTTGCTAGAAAGGGGGGTCTCCCCATCCCACTGTCAATAGAGTTTTCATATATGAGGGCTAGGTATCATTGGAAAATTCGGATATCTGAAATTAACTGAAAACTGAGAACAAACATTTTATCTGTGGTAAGCCCATTGGCAGCTTCTAAGAAAGGCATTTATTTCAATTGAATGTTAAGAAAGCTCCAGCTAACTGGAGCAATGTGTTAAAAGACACTTGTCAGATTTTCTTTAAAAAAAAATGTGTTTCATGGGGCACCTGGGTGGCTCAGCTGATTAAGCATTCAACTCTTGGTTTTGGCTCAGGTCATGATCTCAGGGTTGTGAGATCAAGACTTATGTGGGGCTGCCTGCTCAGCATGGGGTCTGTTCAGATTTCTGTTCCTCTCCCTCTGTCACTGCCCCTCCTCCAACTCATGCACATGCACATCCTCTTCTAAATCTTCTAAAATTTTTTTTTCATTTTTGAGATTTTGTACATCTGGATTTTCCTATAAAATTGATAATTTTAAATGTTGGGAAGTAGTTAACATTAAGTATGTTGAAGGCAAAGAAAGGTGTCTATGCACGGAGACCCAACACCTCATTTGTAATCTGTGGCCTGCACAAAGTGATGAAGAAGAAAAGAGTAACAAGTCTCATTACACACCAGGCTAAGGCTGGATAGCAAAATGTTTAGTGCAGCCAGTAAGCTTGGTCACAATTAGCAGTATGGGATTGGAGGAAAGGAAATAGATTGTTGTCACGAACCTGGAAGTTTTGTTATGTGGGTTTGGCAGGCAGTCAAGAGATGGAAAGAAATCTGTGTATGAAAAGAAGGACATTCATGAACCTATTGTTGGCTAGCCGAAATAGCCTGGAGGTGCACTCATTTCTCTTTCAAGGATAAGTTTATAGAAAGAATAAATAATAGATAAATTAACAGAGATACCAGAATGAGACAAGTGAGGCCCCTAGGGTACAAAATTGAAGGGGCCACTCACTTGCAGTGTCATGAAAGTTCATGGGTGAGGCTTGTGCAAACCTAGGCGTGAATGTCTCCTGACATCGTGTGCTCTGGATGCATCAATTGCCTCACCTTAGTGCTGGTTCTGGTGTTTACACTACGTCAAAAACAATTAGTTATTCTTTTCTCAGATGATATGGCCATTTTTCAGTTTGGGGAACAGCAAATCTTAGTGAAAAACAGTAATGAAAGAGTAGTAAAAAGAAAAAAAATCTGGACACTAATGGCCCATTTTGTGATAACAAATTTGCAACCATTTGCTCCAATAAATCAAATTTTATTTTGTATTTATAGATTTTCAATTATACTTCCAAACTCTGACACAACTTCATTTTCTTGGTTTACATATTTATTCATTGCAAGGTATTTATTGAGTTTCTACCTAATGTGTCATTGTGCTAGGCGATTGATTATATAGGTGAATAAAACAGAAAAGGTGACTGCCCTTTTGGAGTTGACAAGTGAGAGAGAAAAGACATTTAATATGTATATAACTAAATTAGTAAGTATTTGTCATTGTGGTAAGGACAATAAAAGAAACACGATGCAGGAATGCTTACTCTTATTGGTTCATGTTCGAGAACACAGTCAAGGATCACCTCCAAGACCCTTGGTGATGCAGTGTGGTTGAGGAGAATTCCTGCCAGAAGTCCTAAGACATTTGAGAAAGTAAACTATATAACATCTTTTCTTTCAATATTAAAGATAAAATTGAAATAATTCATGCATGCTTTAAAAATAGGAAGATATTTTTTAAAGTGTGTAGAATAAAAACAAAACACATTTGGCCATACCACAAAGATACTACTAACAAAGTAATTTCTTTCTTTCTAGTTTTGTCTCATGCCACACTTTAGTAAAATTCATAATCTTCTTGACTACTCTTCCTCTGCTCTTGTCATTCTCATTTCTCTTCCTTCTCCTATTCTTCCTTTTAATTCTTACATATTTACGATTAATCTAATTTTAATTTCTTCTCATTTAAAGATATTCTTGGAGGGTAGCCTGGGTGGCTCAGTTGTTGAGTTTCAGCTCAGGTCTTTTACTTTTGGGTCCTGGGATCCTGCCCAGAGTTGGACTCTGTGCTCAGCAGGGCGTCTGTTTGAAGATTCTCTGCCTCTTCCAAACACCCTCCACCACACTCTCTCTAAATAAAAATTATTTAAAAAGAGATGAAAAACCTGAAAAAAAAAAGGCTACAAAATAAAAATACAAGGAGTGCTACTTAGTGTTTTCCCTAAGCTCTGAAGCTTTGCAGCCCTCTATTATCAGTAAACTTGAGAGGAGTGAGGTTTTTGTGATGGTCTTCTAGGGAAGGGATCCCTTGCCCTGATCCTCAAGTGTACTTCAACTAGCGCAAAAGCAGCTCTCCTAAGCAGCAGAAACAGGCCTGCAGGTAAGCAGCTCTGGATTGGCGCTGTTTTACTCCCTGAAGGCTTGCAGCGCCAATGGGTGAGATGAGTATCATTGCACCTGGCTTTCTACCCAGGAAATGAAAATTTGCACCCCAGTTCTTCAGTGAGCCCTCACAGAAGGAAAAAAAAAATCTGAACCACCCAGTCAGACCCAACTCCTATTTCTATGGATTCCTGTGGCACAGACCCACACCATACCTGCGGGGTGTTGGAGGTCTTGCCATGGTTCTGTTTTTTGCTGGACCCCTCCCAGGAAAGTGAATGCCCTACCATGCTGTGATTCAGAGTATAGGGCTACACAGCAGAAAGCCAGGATCTAGCTTCGTGGTTTTCAGCCATTTTTCCCTAACTGATGTCTGGAAACTCTGAGGCGTTCGGACCCCACCTGTTCTTCTTGTGACCCCCAGGATCCTGAGATCATACTGTCACACCTGGGATTCCACCCAGCTCCACCACTTGAACACTTTTAAGCCAGGAGTGTCCCCCACAGTGGTAGACTCCTAAGTGTTTCAATCACACACTTCGTTGCAGTAGGCACCTTCAGGTAGGTGTCTCCCCTCTGCTGTATCCACAGCCATATCATCTGCACAACTTATTCCCACCCATGCCGCTCGAGCTCTGAAGCTGCCACAGGCACCACACTGGGAGCTAGAGGTAGCTCTGAGGTGGTTCAGGATCTTCTTCTGGGGCTGGTGCTGTAGGTCCAAGAAGAGAAAAGTATCATCACCATGATTGGCTTTTCATGTCCCTCCTAAATAAAGGAAAATTTTCCCACCATTCGGTGTTCCCTGAGTCCATGAAGCAATCCCTGGAAGGTCTCCTCTGATGGCAGGACATGAGCACAGGGATCTGAGAGTACTCATTACTCCTGGAATACCAGTTGATGGAGGCTTGCTTTGTGGGGCCTAAGCTGTTCCCTCCAAAGGTCTATATCAGAAACACCCTGTTCTCCTCACCTCAGCATCTCTCTGGTTCCCCTCCTTCTGCTCCTCCCCCTCCTGCTTGTGCTCTTTTCCCTCTAATAAAGAAATAAAATCCTAAAAAATAAATAAAAGATTGAGCGTAAAAGTATACATTTGGGCCTTCAAGACCTGGCTGGAAACACCCTCCTGTGTGTTTTTCTTTGTCATCTTTCCTCTTGTGCTGATGGCATCAGAGGTGCATGACAACCCAGGGAGTGAGAATGCCCATGGTGGAGGGACTCTGCGTTCCTGAAAGACCACAGAAAGGATTTCAGTCTCCTAATCTGAAAAGCCCCTCAGCACTATCATGGGGGGAAATCTGTGGCATGCTACCAAATTTGGGGAGTTACTTGATAATTTAGCATAATGTAATATACCTACAACATGTTGAAATCACCAAGTAAACTTCAATAGTTATCAGCCTAAAACCTTTAAAAATGACCAAAGAGGCACCTGGGTTCCTCAGTCAGTAGGATACTTGATCTCCGGGTTAGGAGTTTGAGCCCCACATCAGGCATAGTTAACTTAAAAAACAAAAGAAAAGAAAACAAAAGGACTTACACATGGCCAAAATGAATGAGGCTCAAACAATGGAGCTGGTCGGTGTCGGGATGGATCCTGTCTCCCGTTCATTCAGCCACTGGGCACTGCCCACTCAGATGGTGCCAATGCTAATCAGCCAACCAGGTTCTCCTTCTACGAGCTCAGGGTCTAGAGGAGAAGATGGAGAAACGAGAAACAAAAATGTGAATGAAAAGAGCAATTGTGCCATAGGAAAAGAGCAAGGGACTACAACTAAGTCCTGAGCTCCACCAGGTGAGGGGTGTGACAAGGCTGTGCTGAGATGACATTGAGAATTCCTGTGGCAGGAAAAGAAGGAGACAGTCCTGCACAAATCTGAGTGTATTTAGGCTTGCAGAGGGCACCAAGCAGCAGAGGATTGGAGGCAGAATTTGATGTTCCCAGAGTGGAGGTTAGAAAGGGGGCCAGGGTGGCCAGAGGAAGAGAGCAGAGATGGAGGTAGGAGGGCCACGGCCCAGGGCAGTTTGACAGTATCAGTGCCATACTCCCAGTGCTATGTGACCACATTTCCCCACACTCAGTGGCTGAACCCACAAACACTGTCTCTTGGTCTCAGGGGGTCAGTAACCAGCAGTGCTCAGCTGGTTGGGGCTTTTGACAACACCAAGAGAGGACCTGCTTCACTGAGAACCTGACTCACTTAGGGGCATTGGCCAGATACAGCCCATCTCAAAGACCTGAGTTCTTCACTCTGTTGACCCACAGTGCTAGGCCATGTGCATATCTCTGTGTCATGGTTCAACGTAAGTGCTTATACTCCAGTGTGAGGATCTGAGAGAGAACATGTGTCAGAGTCAACATGGGGCTAGGCAATGGGCTTTTATAAATAAATCTCAGCAGGGCCTTTGATCATGTTGCCATGTTCTGTGGAATGGAAGTGAATCACTAAATCCAGACCACACTCAGGGGAGGGGCTTACAAAAGGATGTATACAGAGGAGTTGGGGAACCAGTAGAGCCCCTGCAGGGAGAAGGTGATGATCCCTGCAGAATCCATGCCTTGCCCAGAATCAAGCTGGTAGGAAGGATTACTAGGCATGAACCCAGTTCTTTGAGTTTCCTCAAAGGTGGGGTCCTGGATGTACCTAGTCATTCACTGGGGGCTCTGGAAAAGGTTGTCTAGAAGGAAGTGGCTATAGACATGGAAACAGTATTGGGCTGAGGGTGATCATTGATATCCTAGATAGGAGACATCTCTTCATGTTCTTGTATGAGGAGGACCCGAGGTCATGGCAACTCAGTGAATGGACCCCTATCAACGTCACACCATTTGGAAAGGAGGTAATGGCTTGCCTCATAGGACAGGCAGTCTCTAGGGGTAAGGGTGGATTCTGACCATCAAGGGCCAAGGCTCCAGTCCCTTCTTTAGGATTTGCATTGAAAATTAGAAGCCTAAGGTCTTCGGAAGCTATTGCCCACCCCTCTGTAGGTGGGGCTGTCATCTTTTGGGACTCCAGGATGTGAGCACTGATGAACACTTGCATGCACACAGGAGCGAGTGTGCATGTGCACACAAAAACACACAAACCAGTCGGGACTGTGGGGTGGGATCTGATTAGAAGCAGATTCAAAGAAGTTGATAAGAGGAAGGAAGTTTGGTTGGAGATATTTCCTACATGTGACACTACTCCTCTAACACCATAGATATTATCCAACCTACGCCTATGGATATCTGGTAGAAGGACATGCTAGAATCATCTGTATTTTACACAGAAGACCATCCCTGCCAGGCACAATGGTTTATCCAGGGTCAAAAACAGGTAAGAATAGAAAGTTGTGTCTGAAACCAGGTGTGTTTCCAAGCTGAGGCCCTGGCTGCACCCAGATCTTCCCTAGGGGCCTGTGGAGAGGGATGTGTTGTTGTCACTACTTACAGATGTGGCCTTGCATGCAGAAAGGGTATGAGGAGATGGCAGACCAGAGCACTGTTTGTGTAGGTGCCAAACAAGGAGTGGACTCCAGTAGGGGATCCCAGGCAGTGATGTCAGTTCCTTGACCACAGACCCCAACAGAACTTGGTACCCCTGCAACCAGGCAACCACATTCTAGTGTAGTCCAGTATCAGAGTTACTTGGCTGGAGACATCTGATATGGAAAGATGTTCTCTTGCTTCTTGCCTACTTCCCGGGGCTCTGGCTCCCAGAAACCCCAGGGGAATGGCGTCTTACATGCTGGGGACTTTGGCTCAAACCTCGACCCCAATGCCTCAGGGCATTTGGCAGGAGGTGCTATAAGGTACTTAATATTGAGCAGACTAGGTGACGCCCACCTCTCTGAACCATCCAAGGGCAGCCCCATTCCTTCCTCTTAAGTTTTAGGGAAAGAGGGCTATGTGTGGTTTCCCGCCCATGGGCTGGGGGAAGTTGAGCACAGTGGATACCCTGGTGATCCCTTCTTGTTCACACCCATGTCATGGTGGGCAGGGTGGAAAGAGGATTCCTAAGGTGACTTTTACCTGTGCCAGAGCACATCCAAGGCCCTGAAGCTGTGCCACGTTTCTCTCTCCTTGGTGGAGGTGTGTGCATACTGGGGTGTGGTGTGTCTGGAATAGAGTTCCCTAGATCTGAAGACCAACAAAGCCATCCAGACCCATCTCTTCCCCAAACTTGCCCTCATGGTCCTGCCCATGCCTTGGATAGAAACAGAGTCATTGTCCACATATTTATAGGAATATTAAAGAGGCTTTAAACCATGTCCCATCCCATTTATCTAGAATCCGTTTGCACTATGCTATGGATTTTCCTAAATCGTGCTCCCAGGTGTCCCCATTGGCCCAATAGCCCTTCCCCAAATTCTGCAAGTCTTGCAAATGATCATGGTGAGTTGGGAGACTTTTATCCAAAGGGACCTGGGCCCATGGTACTATGTCTCTTGCTCTGCCCTTTTGTTTTGATGGAACACATCTTTGGGGCCCCTCCAGGGTCAGGAATAGGACCTCACTGTACTGCACCCTATTCCTGAAGGCCAGTCATTTATCACAGCCATCGAGCCCTTTACTGATGCAGGACTTTGATGTGATCCCCTTCTGTCACCCACACACAGTACTGCATTCTACATCTTCCGTGCCCTAATATTCTAGGTCCTCTCACCTAAAACATCTCTGTGTTCTCATCCCAAGAATGGGATATGTTATCAGATATCACAGGATCCATGCCATTCATGCAGAGAGGTGCTATCAATACTCAGCTCACAAGTGACCTGAGATACTATCAAGTTCAGACATCATTTCCTTCAATTCTTTTTATAGATGCCAAGAACATTTTTTTATTTTTCCTTAAAGGTTTACTAATTGATTGATTGATTGACAGATTTGAGAGAGAGGCAGGGGGAGAGTGGGGAGAAGCAGAGGGAGAGAGAATCCTCAAGCAGACACTGCCCTATGTACACAGCCCTATGATGAGCTCAGTCTCAGGACACTGAGACCATGACCTGAACCAAAACCAAGAGCCTTATGTTTAACCCAATGAAACACTGAGTTACCTTATTCTTTTTAGGACTGTGGGCCCTCTTGTCCCACCTCTTGACACAAGTCACTGAGTTCTGGGGGTTCAGTCTGCCCTCCAATCCCCAGCTCTCCTGGTGGCTATAGCACTGACTCATGTCTCCTCTGATTCACCTCATGGTAAAAATGGATCAAACAGGAAGAGAAATGAGACCTCTGTGCTACGGACCAACCGGGCCAACACGCTGGAGACAGAAATAAAACACCTGGTGCCTGCCTTCCTAGGAAGAGATCTTAAGTATGTCTACATGTTCCTGGGTACATACCGAGCCTTTGCCACCATCCAAGATGTGCTGGACCTCTTATTTGCAAGATGAGCACCCTGCCCCTAACTGCCTTGTGTGATTTGGCCAATGCCTCGTTGTGATACCTTGGCATGTCCCCAAACTTCACAAAGCCTCAATTTGCTCCTACCTGGGGCAGAGTTATTATAGGGACTCAGTGGGGTCTTGTAGGGAAAGTGCACATGAGTGTCTGCTCCTGTGGAAAAGTCTGCTAGAGGGCCTGTGGTCAGGAAATTTTAGCATTCTCCTGCTACTCATGATGAAGCCTCTGCCTCATCCTTCACTATCACTATGGTCTTGCGCTGGGCTGTTTTGCCATTTAAAGGGAGATCTGAGACTCCATCTGGGGATCATGGGTGTGAGTAAGGGGCCAGGCCCACTCACATATCTGTGATGGTTGGTTGGGGCCCCTTCATTCATCAAGCATTCAGGAAGCCCCACTCAGTAGAGGCATTTATCTTGGAGCTGAATGGGATCACTACAGAGACAGGCAGCACCCCAGGGCTACAGACTAGTAGGGGGTCAGATGATGAGATGTAGCATCCACAGGACATTTCATGTGGTGTCCCCTGGCCTCCTCTAGATATGGGTGCATTTTCTCCAGCTATGATGAGGTTGGAAGAGCCCAGGAGAAGTGGAACATGTGAGTAAGCTTTAGCTGATAAAGGAGGGCCTTCCCTCTCCACCAGGCAAGCGAGGTACTGTAAATTAGAGGGGCTACTGGACCTTCAACCACACATCTGTTATTTGTGCTTTAGGGTAAAGATCTGAGATCTTCTTCTGGAAAATGGGAAGTTGTCCTGGGGAGATATGGTTGGTGCGTGAGCACTGTGGGAGAGCATAGGGGAATGGAGGACATCTTGAACCCCTAAGACGGTCATTCTCCATCCCTGCCCTCTCCTGGCCCTATCTCTACCCCAATTCCGGGACCCTGAACTAAGGATTTAGGAACCATCACACAGCATTCTGTCGGAACCTGGACACTGGGTTCTCGGATGGTTCTCAGGAGACCCAGTGAGAGCTAAGGGAGCAGACATCCCACACTCTGTGGGATATTAGTGTCAGTGGAAGGAGACCCACTCATGGCACCTAGTGAATAAGGCAGCACATGCATACAGGAGGTAACGTTTGAGGCAATGGAGGGTCTTGGGAAGGCCTGGCTACAGACAGAGTCCCTTAGTTCCCTCCTTGGTTGGATCTTCACAGGGCAGTGGCATGTGCAGTGAGGGTAATGAGGACGCCAGACACCACCCCTCCTCGCCACATGCAGTTGAATTCAAGTGGCAAGTGGGCAAGGAGACAGACTGAGGAGTGTGTCCAGATCCCCTGATAAGGACAGAAATGGTCACACCATTAATCAAGGACTCCCATTCACAGTGCCTGTTTGGCAGCCTGCTGTCTGTGACCAGGCCTGTCTCAGGCAGGACTGCCAGATCACAGGTGGACCAGGACTAGGACTGGACTCTGACAGGAACTGGAAACCCAGGGGCCCAGTTTCCCCCAGGGGTTCCCTGGGATATTGGTTAGGATGGGTGCCCTGTCCTCTGACTTCTCTTCCTAGGTGTCTGTCCCTAGGGCACTCTATTCCATCTTGAGCACATGGCTAGAACAATATCTTGGCGATTTTTTCCAGCCCCCAGAATGACCCAGCCTGAATATGCTGCTGGCATTCCTGGGGCTTAATATGCCAGGCTCAGACCTGGAGTGCCATGGTCAGCTTCTGCTCTCACAGCTGCAACAGCTTGAGCCCACAGAGCTAGAGCCTGGGGGTGAGGAGGACGGGGTGGCTCATGTGAGCCTGAGAAGGAGACAGTGTGGGCCACAGGTTGGGCCGAGTGGAGTGAGTAGTCTCAGATCCCTGTTCCCATGGGCTTCAGTTGGGGAGACCTTCCAGGAATTGGGTCTTGAACGCAGACCACACTGAGTGGTGGGAAAAGTTTCTTTTATTATAAGGCAAAAGGGAAGTCGGTCATGCTGATGATACTATCTCTTCTTGAAGCTACAGCACCAGCCCCGGAGCAAGGTCCTGATCCAGGAACTCGTCCCAGAACCTGCTGTGGCACCTGCTGCATCTTTGGAGCCTGAGCTGGCCCACCCCGTCCCTGCTGCTGTGGCTCCTCCATCAGGAAAAGCAGCGACACCACTTGCCCTGTTGGGGCCAGTGCAGGTGGTAGTCAGGGCTCTAATTCACTCTCCTGAGATGGAAGAGCCATCAACCCCTTTGCCTGACCTGGAGGTCCAGCAGGGTCCTGCCCCTGTTCCTGGGGTTCCTGAAGAGCATAAACCACCACCTGCTTCAGTGGAGCAACCAGCCTTAGACCCTGAGCATTAGGTGGTGTAGGCTGCAGCCCCAAACAATGCCTCCCCCTCCCCTGTCATTGCCTTCTTTATAATATTTGTGTTTCATACACAACTGTGTAATGCCTTAATAGATTTTTTCATTAAATAAATTACAATTTGAGTTTACATAAAATTTTACTCAGATCTTTTTCAATGGTATATCAAGGTCTCATTCGGTACATCCAGAGTTTAGCACAACCATTTACTTCTACAACATTTCTATCACAGAGACACCTGTGCTACTAATCACTCACTGCTCATTCCCTCACCCCAGTCCCTGAAACCACTGCTCTTCTCTCTGTCTCTGGTACTTTACCTCGTCTTGGTTTTTCATGTGCCCGGAATCCTACAATATGGGCATCTGTGTCTGTCTGCAGATCATAAGAGTGATTCACATTTTTAAATTTTTTATACAAATAACATTTTATTACATAGGAATGTTCCTGAAAGAACAAAGATCACAGGAAGCCCCCAAATGAACTATTTTCATTATCTGTGATAGGGTTCCCTTTTACAAGGATGCCTTGAAAAGCAGAAAGCACAAGAGAAATGTCTGGGTCCATGAGACACCTTTCAATTCTTTCATTTTCCTGGATAGTCTACATTTAAACTATTCTAATGGGCATATTACAAAATTTTAAAATTGTATCTTAAATATTCTCATTTATTGCTAATAAGTTAGGTAATAAGGTAAAAAGTTCTTTAAGTTTTATACAGACTATTTAGTAAATAATGATTTAAATATGAAAAAAAGAAAGCACATTCCTTCTACCAAGAAATAATTGCCCATAACACAGTGTCCTTCTTCCCTGCCTTTCCCTGTAAGGGTAGCGGGTGTGTGTGTGTGTGTGTGTGTGGCAGAGTGGGTCAGGGAAGCTTCCAGGGCTGAGCTCTTGTTCTACTGTATGTCCCCACAGTGGACAGGCACTGTTGCTGCTGTCCCCTTGGGCATTCTCAGTGACAGCACTCAGCAGACCCCATCATTGAATAACTAGGCCATTTCCAATTATTTGACTCTCATAATGTAAGTGATAAGCATGCCTGTGCTATAAATCTCTGTTTCTTTAGGAATTATTCCTATAAACACCAATACTGGAACACACGTTAACCACATTTTGGGGGGACTGGCTGCTGGCTCCTCTATGCCCTCTTTATTAAAGAGAAGCATTGCTTTGGAAAGGAAGGATCCTGGGTTCTATAGATGAGAACTGAAATCATGAGGAGGACAAGCCACCAGTGATGCCATCGGGGTATTGGTAGTGACCATAGAGCATGGAAGAGCCTGCGCACGATGCTCCTCAACTGTCCTCTCCCACAAGCTTCCTTGCCTTGTGTCCTGGAACACACCTCACCCATGTCCTGTCTGGTGACACACTCCAGCCACTCCAGCCCCCCGTGCTTCATAACTCAGATTCTAACTAGAGCAACCAGACCCTGCTCCAGGCCAGCAGAGGGGTGCAGGCCAGGCCACTCCTCTCAGCTTGATCCCTGTCCTTCCTGGCTGAACCCCATCCTCTCAGGGAGGAACCTCTAAGGACAGTTCATGTCAGTGGGTTACAGACAAGTGTTCATCCAGTTGTAGTTTTAGTGGCAACAGCAAGAACCACTTGAACTTGGGTGAGCAAGAGAGGCCTTTACAAAACACACTGGCTGCTCATGGAAGCTGCAGGATGGACAGAGCCTCAACCGGGGGCTTTGGCACTAGACACAGCTCGTCAACACCCCTCAGGATCCTCTAGCTATGACCCCCTGACCCTTCCAACCCCAAACTTGGCATCCCTCAGCTTCCTGCTGAGACCCCTTTCCTCCCACAAAGTCGGGTAAAGGGGAGTCCACTTGATCTGACGCTGTAATAGAGGCCATCGTCAGTAATTCCTGTCTTCTCTGCCATAACATGGAGCTAACCAGGCACAGACAGTACATCTTGAGAGAGGACATTTGGGGCTCTCTCTCCAGGAAGAGAGAGAAACACCAGTGAGTGGGACTCAGTGAGAAAGGAGAGCTCTGAGCACTAGGGGAAAGGCTGCCATGGGCTGGGCACTGCCATATTGGTCCATGGCACAGGCTTTGTGTTGGCTTGCAGGGAGTGGCCAGGCTTCATCCTACTAATAGGTCCAATAAAAACCAAAATGATGCCCATAAAATACTTTCACTTCCAACTACAAAAAGGCTCTGGGACCCAGGCATCCAAGGAGGCCCAAGATGCTATGTACCAATGATTACATGGTGGGGGAAAAGTGGGACAGTCATGATGGAACTGAGGGCAGCTCATTTCCCTGCTTTGGGGGGAAAGAGCCCCATCACAAGGCACCAATATGTGTTCCAAAAACAGGTGACAGCTGAGGGGGCTCCTGCCTGCCAGTCTCCACAATGAGGATTGTCCATGTTCTGGACACAAGCTCTCGGTGACATCTGGTCCCAGGGCTGGCCTGGGTCTGATGGATGAGCCCCAGTGTTGTGGGATCCCATACTGGAGGGGATGAAGGCTTTCTGGAAGGACAACTGAGTCAGGGGAGCCTGGATTGGCAGGCTGAAGGGACACAGTAAGGCAGAAGCCCAGAGCCCATGACAGCAATGTGCTCCCAGTGGGCTAATTTTAACAGGCAAAGCTAAGGATTACTGAGTATCTTTTGAGAGAATGAATCATGTCAGTCAATCCCCCTAACAATTCCATGAGGAAGGTAGAAATGCTGTCTCTGTTTGATGAAGAAGGAAACCAAGGTTTTAAGAAACTGCCTCTTTCATGCTCCACATTGAGTGACAGACAGGATTTGAACCCAGGGCTTCCAGCGTTGTGGGCCTGACCTCACAAGAAGGTTGCATCCAGATGCTTCAGAAGAGACTTCTCAACTCTGAGGTTACATGAACCTTTGTACCCAGGGAGAAACCTCCTCCTACCCAGACAAAGGCTGGCTGGTACTGGGAGAGTCCTTAGTGCCAAGCCACAGTATCATCAGACAACAGACCCGGGACAAGCCCCAGTCAGAGGTGGCACGACTACCCCTTGGATTCAGTGAGGTCTCCAGGCCTGTGGAACTTTCTGCACCTCTGAGCTCCAGGAGTGAGTTGTGGATGGAACACAGAGTCCAATGGCAGAGAGACAGCAGTTCTAGCCCCTGCTCAGCCTCTTTGTCGCTGGGTGACCCCAAGCAGGGCTCTGAAGCTACAGACCTCGTCCCTAAATTGGAGTATGTAATGGGTACTGCTAAGTGGGATGTAGAAAGAAATGACTCCTACAGTTCCTGCCTGGTGCCTGGGTCCAAGTGGATGCTCATTACTCACAATCCTTGTCTTGACTTCTGGGCATTACCTGTAAGACTGGCCATTGGGGAAATACAGTCAACCTGAGTTAAAAATTTGCCATACTAGCATTTGTAGGAACTTTCACATGATGACCCCATGCCAAGGCTTAAGTGGTTCTTTAGATAAACAGAAAACAGAAGAAAAATAATAGGAAAAGAGATAAATAGAAAGAGAATGAAAACTTCCCATCTCTATGAAGCCAGCATTAACCTGGTCCTCAAACTAGGCAAAGATCCCATGAACAAGAAGAATTTCAGGCCAATATCCTGATGAATATGGACACCAAGATTCTCAACAAGATCCTAGCTAATAGTATCCAATAGTACATTAAAAGGATTATCCGCCATGACCAGGTGGGTTTGATCTCTGGGATTTAAGGGTGGTTCAATATTCGCTAATCAGTCAACGTGACAGAAAAAATCAGTAAGAGAGAACCACATGGTCCTCTCAACTGATGCAGAAAAAGAATTTGACAAAATACAGCATTTGTTCCTGATTAAAATGCTTCAAAGTATAGAGACAGAGGGAACATTCCTCAACTTCATCAAATCTATATGCAAAACCCACAGCAAATATCATCCTCAATGGAAAAACCTGACAGCCTTCCCTTTGAGATCAGGAACACGCCAAGGATGTTCACTCTCAACACTCCTGTTCAACATAGTGCTAGAAGTCCTAGAAACAACAGACAGCACAAAGAAATAAAACACTCAATTTGGGAAAGAAGTCAAACTCTCTCTCTGCAGATGATGTGATACTTTATACCCAAAAGACTCCACCCCCAAACTACTAGAACTCATATAACAATTCAGTAATGTGGCAAGATACAAAATCAATGCACAGAAATAACTTGCTTTCTTATTCACTAACCATGAAAATACAGAAAGGGAAATTAGAGAATTGATTCCATTTACTATAGCACCAAGAACCACAAAATACCTTGGAATAAACCTAACCAAAGAGGTAAAGCATCTGTACTTGAGGAACTAAAGAATACTCATGAAAGAAATTGAAAAAGACACAAAAAGTCGGAAAAGTATTCCATGCTTGCGGAACAGAAGAATAAACATTGTTAAAGTGTCTGTACTGCAAGAGCTTTCAATTCCATCCCGGTTCCATGGAACTTTCAATTCTATCCCTGTCAAAATTCCACCAGCATTGTTCAAAGTGCTGAAACAAACAATCCCAAAATTTGTATGGAACCAGAAAAGATCCCAAATTGCTAAGGAAATGTTCAAAAAGAAAAACAAAACCAGGAGCATTATGTTGCCTGATTTCAAGCTTTACTACAAAGCTGTGATCACCAAGACAGCATGGTACTGGCACAAAAACAGACACATAGACCAGTGGAACAGAGGAGAGAGCCCAGATATGGACGTAAAACTCTATCATCAAATAATCTTCGACAAAACAGAAAAAAATATCCAGTGGAAAAAAGACAGTCTCTTCAATAAATGGTACTGGGGAAATTGGACAGCTCTATATAGAAGAATGAAGCTTGACCATCCTCTTACACCATACACAAAGATAAACTCAAAATGGATAAAAGACCTCAACATGAGGCAGGAATCTATCAAAATCCTAGAGGAGAACATAGGCAGTAAGCTCTTCGACATCCACAGCAAGTTCTTTCAAGACATGTCTCCAAAGGCAAAGGAAACAAAAGCAAAAATGAACTTTTGGGACTTCATCAAGATCAAAAGCTTCTGCACAGCAAAGGAAACAGTCAATAAAACAAAGAGGTAACCCACGGAATGGGAGAAGATATTTGCAAATGACAGTACAGACAAAGGGCTGTTATCCAAGATCTATTAAGAACTCCTCAAACTCAACACCAAAAAGCAGATAATCTCATCAAAAATGAGCAGTTGACAGGAACAGACACTTCTCCAAAGAAGACATACAAATGGCTAACAGGCACGTGAAAAAATGTTCATCATCATTACCATCAGGGAGATTCAAATCAAAACCACTTTGAGATACCACCTTACACCAGTTAGAATGGCCAAAATTAACAGCACAGGAAACAACAAGTGTTGGAGAAGATAGGAGAAAGGTGAATCATTTTCCAGGGTCCTGTCCCTCAAGCTCTCCAATTGGGGAACCCTGAGTCACCCCACAAGTCCACCTGCCACCCAGGCAGAAACGATGCCTTTCAGAGCTACGGAAAAGCCTCAGAGCGAGAGAAACCTTTGTGACCCAACAGGGCCATATCCAAACTCTGGCGCCACGGCGGGTCAAAAGTCGGAGGCTGACGCCCGGCCACAACCCCTCTCTCAACTCTCCTCCGGGAAAGCTCCTCTGCGCTGGGGCCCCTGGGTGGGCCCTGTCATCTCCGCATGTTTTCCAGATGGCTGAGACATGCCCTGAGCAAGAAAGCGCTCTAGGCCACAGGGGACAGGGCAGTCCGAAGGGCTGCCCAACGCCGACCAATTCTCACGAGTTTTCTGCCGAAATCGATATCAATCTGGGCAGAAAACTCCTGAGAATTGGCTGGAAAACCCCCGGCAAACTCGCTTCATGTGACGCATGTCTGCCTGGCCCAGGATCCCGAGTTGTCCTGGCTCGAACCCTGCCAGAAAGCCCTCTGTGAGTCAGGTGCAGGTGAGGCCAAGGCCTCCTGCTCCTAGCCTCCAGGGGTCCCCTCCCTGGTGCTGGCAGATGGGGCCTGCCATGCCCCTAGGCCCAGGCCTGAACCCTCACCTGGTTTTTCAGTCTTCCTTTTCCAGGGTCCTGTCCCTTGAGCTCTCCAATTGGGGAACGCCATGAGTCCACCTGCCACCGAACCAGAAATGGTACCTTTCAGAGCTGCAGAAAACCCTCGGAGTGAGAGAAACCTTCATGCCCCCACTGAGGCTATCCCCAAACTACGGCGCCACAGCAGGCTGAAAAGTTGGAGGCTGACACCGGCCAAAACCCCTCCAACAGCTCTGCTCTGGGAAAGCTTCACTGTGCCAGGGCTCCCAGGTGGGCCGCGTTGTCTCGGTGCATTTTCCCAATGGCCGAGACATGCACCGAGCGAGAAAGCACTCTAGGCCACGGAGGACAGGGCAGTCCAAAGAGCTTTCTGGACCCTTTGGACTGCCCTGTCCCCCATTGATTTGAGTAGAAAGCTCATGAGAATTGGCTGGTGTTGGGCAGCAATTGGGACCGCACTATCCCCCGTGGCCTAGAGCGATTTCTCGCATGGTGCATGTCGCAGCCATCCGGAAAACGCGCTGAGATGACCCTGCTCACCCGAGGGCCCCCGCCCAGGGGCGCTTTCTAGGGTAGAGTTAAGGGAGGGTTTGGGGCCAGGCATCAGCCTCCAACTTTTCCTCCCGGTTTGGTGTTGACGGTTGGGGATGGCCTCAGTGCGGGCGTGAAGGTTTCTCGTGCGCTGAGGGGTTTTGCGCAGCTCTGAAAGGCACTGTTTCCTCTTGGTGGCTGGTGGATTCACTGGATGTGACTCAGGGTTTCCCAACTGGAGGTCTCGAGGAACAGGACTCTGGAGAAGGAAGACTGATAAACCAGGTGAGGGTCAGTGCCCTGGCCTAGGGGCATGGCAGGCCCCATCTACCAGCGCCACCAAGGGTACCTCAGGAGGCTGAGTAGCAGGAGGCAGTGGCCTCGCCTGTGCCTGACACACTGTGGGCTTACTGGCAGGGTTCGAGCCGGGACAACTCAGGATCCTGTGCCAGGCCCAGGGGGTGGCCCTGCAGACATGTGGTGCATGAAGTGAATTCGCCACAGGTTTTCCAGCCAATTCTCATAAGCATCCTGCCCAAATCGATATCAATATCGATTTAGGAAGAGAGCTCATGAGAATTGGCCGGCGTTGGGTGACTATTCAAACCGCACTGTCTCGTGGCCTAGAGCCCTTTCTCGCTCAGTGCATGTCGTGGCCATCTGGAAAGCATGCCGAGAACACGCTGCCCACCCGTGGGCCCCTGCACTGGGGAGCTTTCCAGGAGCACAGTTGAGGGACGGAGTGTGGCCGGGCGTCAGCCTCCGACTCTTTGGCCCAGTGTGGTGCTGATGGCTGGGGATGGCCTCAGTGGCTACATGAAAGTTTCTGAGGGTATTCCGCAGCTCTGAAAGGAACCATTTCCTCCTGGTTGACATGTGGACCCATGGGCTGTGACTCAAGGTTCCTCAACTGGAGGGCTCGATGGACAGGACCCTGGAAAAGGAAGGCTGAACATCTAAGTGAGGGTGAGGGCCCAGGTCCCATCTGCCTGCGCCAGGGAGGGTGCCCCAGGAGGCTGAGTAGCAGGAGGCGGTGGCCTCACCAGCTCCTGACCCACTGAGGGCTTTCTCACAGGGTTCAAGCCGGTGTAACTCGGGATCCCAGGCCAGGCCCAGGGGGCGGCGCTGCAGACTTGCAGCACATGAAGCGTGTTTGCCGGGTGTTTTCCAGCCAATTCATAGGAGCTTTCTGCCCAAATCCTTATCTCTTCACAGATGACATGATGAGAGATAAGGTGTTTAATGATCCACTACACAGAAAAATGAGACTGTTAATCCACCGTGGAGGAAATGGAGGGCATGTCTGTAGTATAGAGATTCCTTTGAACCAGCAAGCCCTGGTATGAAAGTCAGTGAAAAACGACAGCTGCCCAATCCAGGCAGAACTACTGGTAGTCCAGAAAACTCAGGAATGAAGGGTTGGGTCACTCCACCAGATAAAGAATCATGACCAGCTGAGGTGCTTGTTCACAGCAAATGTAATGTAGAACGAGCAGCCAAAGTAGCAGGTAGAATACCAGAATACCATGTGACCAGCTACAGAAATAAGGACTCTAATTCTTTTTTTCATAAGATTTTGTTCATTTGTTTCTTTGTTCAGAGTGCAAGTGGTGGGTGGGACAGAGGCAGAGGGAGAGAGAATCTCCAGCGATTCCATGCTGATCACAGAGCCCCATGTGGTGCTCAATCTCACGACACTGACATCATGCATGACCTGGGCCAAAACCGAGAATCAGAAGCTTAACCAACTCAGCCACCCAGGCATTCCAGGACTCTAATTCTTATGAGTATTTCTTCCTTATTTTGTTATGAGTATTTTTCTGTTGATCCATCTGTTTTTTCCTTCTCTTGGTCCTCATCAGAGAACATACGATGCATATTTGTGATGGTTAATTCTATGTAACAACTTGTGTAGGCCAGAGGAACCAGATAGTTGATCAAAAACCTGTCTGGATGTAACTGCAGAGGTATTTTTCTATATGTGATTTTCACTTAAATTTTGAAAAAAGCAGATTATGCTCCATAACGTGTGTGGGCCTCATCTAATCAGTTGAAGGTCTTAAAAGAAAAGATTGGGGTCCCCAAGTGTGAAGGAGTTCTGCCTCCAGGCAGGGATCAGACTCAAATTGCCACATCAGCTTGGTCTGCCACCAATCTTCAGAATTCAAACATGCCAACTTTCACAGTCAGCAAATTCTTTAAAATAAATCTCTCTTTTTCTCTCTCAGTAAACACACATACACATTCTAGAACCCTACTACAGAAAGTACTTCACATTTGTAATTAAGAAAATGATGAATAAAGAATGGAAGATGGGCATCATATTTACACAGAAATTATTGGCATGTGCCTTGGTTATTAATTATAAAAATTCTAACAGAAGTTTCTAGTAAATTCCCAACAAGCACCTTCAAAGAAAGTATAGAAAAGGACTAGGCTATATACCAAAACCCAGAAAAAAAAAACAAAAAACAAAATGAAAATCCAGTAACTGCATGGAGTAGTAGGCTAAGTGATCATAAGAATAAAATTAATCAAATAGGAAACATACACAACTGCAACTAAGAAGGGACATATAACCAGATATCAACAAAACATGAGCATGGGATATGCTTCTCCTGGAGGCAATGGAGTCAGGATGCTGGGTTTCTCCAAACTCTGAGCAGGCCAGTCTGGGCTTGATCCTCTGGCAGAGAGCTACCCACTGAAGAACTCAGGCGTGGTTTTCTTGCCTTCAGAGAATTGCTGATAGGCCATCTGTCACACACTCAGCCTGAGCCTGAGCATAAAGAACAGCAGTGTCAGCCACAATTGTGATTCTTAAGAATGACTCTCACCCCCAAACTAGTGCAATATCCTCTCACGGAGAAGAGCCTGGTTAGGAAGCTCGGAGCCAGGCGACTCACCTGGGAATTCACACAGGGTCCAGGGTGCATGGTTCCGGGGTCAGCTGTTCCCTGGACAGATTGGGAGATCTGACTAGCTCCCTGAACAGCATAAGAAGTGGGTCAGATTGAGCAGGGTGGAGATGCGTAACAAAGAAACACCCATGGCTGGCTTATGCTCAACCTGGATGGCTCAGTGGGTTAAGGGCCTGACTCCTGATTTCAGCTCAGGTCAGGATCTCAGGGTTAGCTTGGCTAATCAACACTTAGCAGGGAGTCAGCTAGAGATTCTCTCTCTCTCTCTCTCTCTCTCTCTGCTCCTCCCCCCTGTTGTGCTTTATATCACTCTCTCCCAAGCAAAAAATTAATCTTTTTTTTTTTTAAAGAATGATAAGAAAGGCTGCAGAGCTAAACAAAGTGAAAGGCCAGTGAGTCATCATGACATCTGATTTCAAAACAATGAAGAAAGTGGAGAACAACCCATCCTCCAAAACATGCCAAACTTCGGGTGGTGGGGGGGAGAATCTGTCGACTTTAAAAAATGTTCCCTTAGGGGCGCCTGGGTGGCTCAGTGGGTTAAGCCTCTGCCTTCAGCTCAGGTCGTGATCTCAGGGTCCTGGGATCGAGCCCCGCATCGGGCTCCCTGCTCGGCAGGGAGCCTGCTTCCCTTCCTCTCTCTCTGCCTGCCTCTCTGCCTACTTGTGATCTCGGTCTGTCAAATAAATAAATAAAATCTTTAAAAAAAAATGTTCCCTTGGAAAGTATTTCCAAGGACATCTTCTCATAAACACTTTCTTCTGAATATTTATGGCACAGGTATGGAATGAATGCTGTTACATAGAGCATGAACATGGAAACAGGCAGGAGCAATGAACCTGGCATCAGAGAATGCGTTGGTAAGGCAATTTCTGGTGCTTCAGGATTTCTTGTCAATTTGGCTGAAAATTGACTGACTGATGTTGGCTGACTGTGATGGTGTCTGGGGGGTGCTGTCTACTTATGGACATGACTCAGGGGCCATGCCATGGACTACGGCTTATCTTCCTGGGACTATTAGAGAGAGGGCCAGAGCTAAGAATTGTTAAGTAAATTGTACATTTTAATTAAAGCAATAATCTTTGAAGAGTTTAAATACTATTTTCCATTTTGGATGTTATGTACCACCTGAAGGGACAGTCAGCACTTAGCTTCGTGAGAAAACTGGGGGTGACCCATGGGTTTATGCTGTTGAATAAAGCTGCAAGAACCTCTAGGAGCTTCAGAGAGCACACATTTACTCAAAATAATTTTTTTAAAGATTTTATTTATTTATTTCACAGAGAGAGATCACAAGTAGGCAGAGAGGCAGGCAGAGAGAGAGAGAGAGGGAGAGAGAGAGAGGAGGAAGCAGGTTCTCCGCTGAGCAGAGAGCCCGATGCGGGACTTGATCCCAGGACCCTGAGATCATGACCTGAGCCGAAGGCAGCGGCTTAACCCACTGAGCCACCCAGGCGCCCTCAAAATATTTTTTTAACTGAAACTGTATTAGGAACTAGGGGTAAAAAAGGGGTAGAGGGAATGTAGCCACAGCACAGATTTATCCATTTCTACACCAGACCTGGGGAAACTCATGCTCTGCGTTCTGTGTTCTCCAGAGAAGGACGAGCACCCCTATGATCCACAAAGCGTGACCACACAGCATTCCCATACTTTCATGTAACCAATGGAACAGGTGGAAACACACGTAACCAGCCAGTCGGGCAAGTGACTGTAGCTGGGGTCGCTGGGGCCAGGGAGTTAGTCCGAGTCCAGTTGGCCCACAGAAGTGCATTTTAATGGAAACTTGCTGTAATGGAGTGTAACATTGGCAGAGAGAGGAGCCCTGGCGACTTCCTGCTCCTGCCCCCTACAAATACCAATGACTATCTCACTGTCAAGGAAGAGCCATGCATCATTTGTTTTCTTGTAAATGGCAGAATCAGAATCTATAAGTGCCTTTGTGTAACAGAACAGGTCTTATCAACTTGACATTACCAACTTGACATTCAGCAAGATCCAATGTCCTAGTACAGCCTGCTTCAGATTCACTTCATCTTCCTTGGTCTTTTGAGGATCCAAGAAGCTAATTAGTACCATTTCATAAAAATTTCCTAATTGGGGGTCAGGGCTCAGATGGTTAAGTGTCTGCCTCTGTCTGATCTTCAGATCCTGGGATCCAGCCTGTGTCGGCATCCCAGCTCAGTGGGAAGTCTGCTTCTCCCTCCCCCTCTGCTTGTCCCCCTGTTTGTACTCTCTGTCTGTCTCTCTGTCTCACTCAATTGAATAAATAAAATCTTTAAAAAAAAATCTCCCAACATCATATCTAGGGAGGACTGTCACTTCCTTGTCAATTAAAGATGGCAATAACCCAAATTGTTGAAACTTTTGTGCATATCCCGCTCTGATCCTGGGATAATTTGGTAGGTTGTCTTCATCATGTTGATGGTTTCCTTTTCTGTGCGCCATACTTTTCAGTGCTCTGAGAACATGCACGTAAACCCATTTTTAAAATTCAATAGCTCCTCCTGGAATATTCTGGAGTGGATGACACCACTCGCACCCCATCAGCACATATGAGAGCACCTGTGATCCTGCTCCTTCCCCAGCATTTTTTAGCTTAGCCAATCTGATGATCGGAACACATTATCATATCCTCCAATGTGTGCAGTTCGCTCTGTCGATGGAAGACTCAGGTAGGAGGCAAAGTGGTTGCAACTTCACTAATCCTAGAAAGCTAAAAGGCTAGAGAGCATATGCAGCAGAAACATCCTCTGTGCAGTGAAAGGGACCAAAAAAATCCTTCAGGTCTCACTGCACTTGCTTTATTTACAAAAATATTTATATTGGAAGCTAAACTCCTTCTCTAGATACTAACATAAATATTAAGAAGGTTTCACCATAAGCCTGGGAGAAATGCAGAGCCATTTGGAAGTTCTTGTCTATTTCAGGGAATGTTCTGTAATCTGGGACTTGTGTCTCTCTGGCCCAGAGTTTGGGCAGGTCCTCACCTGACCTTCCCGGATTTGAAGAAATGACACAGAGGCCAGATGTGCTCAGTGCTACAACCTGGGCTGTTGAGTGAGCACCCCCAGGTAAAACATTTCTCAAACCTTGGCATTCATCACAGAAAAGGCAGAGTGGTACACCCTGTGTTCTATCATTGGAGATTTTATTATGTATCAGATGAAGCACCAGGAAGAGGAAAACAGGAGTGGAATCCATCTCTGTGAGCATCAGTGTCATTACGAGGCATGTAATAGTGCACTTCAGATGTCTGTCCAGCGTAAATACATGAAAACACTGCTTTTCTTACAAAAAGATACACATTACACATAAATATGTAGATCAGTGTTTATAACTAAACAAGCAAAATGTTCCAAACATGAAAGCCCCATCTAAATTTCTCCAAAAGCTGCTATATATCTCAAGTGTTTACTTTTCCCCATGTTTTATTTATGAAAAGCTCCTTCTTCTCCATCACTTGGCAAGCTCAGGGCTTGTTAGCCTGAATGTTCCTGGCCTATATTCAAACACATTTTCCCTCCTCTTCTTTGCTTTAATAAAATCCATCCACAAGTGTGAGGCCTCGTCTGATCTGTTTTCTGTCGAGTCACGGTCACCTTGCTCCACGAGCCTGGGTGATGGGCCAGCCAGACCCAGGTCCTGCTGCCTAGCACAGTCAGAATGCAGCCTGCTAACAGCCACAGCCCAATAGCTTCATTTACTGCTGAAAATCTCCAGCCAGGAGGAAGCAAGTACCATCCACTAAGAATTAAAAGCCTGCATTTTGTTCTTTTAGGTTTGGGAACCATCAGAAAGTGATCTTAGTTGGATTCAGCTTGTCATAAACAGGGCAGTGGGGAGGTTTCAAAACTGAAAGTCACACTGGGATCTTTAAGGTCTTGGCAACAAAGACCCCTGCAGGGCACAAAGCATCTTTGTTTTTCTCCTCCCTTCCTGTTGGCCATTTTATTTTTGCTAGGTCTAATTTTATTTCCAAAGGGGTTGTTTACATTATAGTGTATCTTAGTGTTTAAAAGCTACAAGCTGACAATTATGAATTACATAGAAGATGTAAGGAATAAGGAAAAGAAAACCATACACATTCCAACCATTCTAAGAAATGCGGTATCATCCACATCTTTGGAGTCGTCTGTACATCCCTCCCCCTGTCCATCAGTCCTGTTCACTATTCTCTGTGTTTACTTTATATTTTTACCAAAGTAAACACATCGCTAAGTTGTATTTGATTTTGTATAGTTTTGAAACTAGAACAAATGCAACAATCCTGCACAATTTTTCTGCAAGTCGCTTTTATCTCTTCCTCAGTAGCATGTCTACATAATTTACACTTACAATGTTTCACTGTAGTTCACTGTAACTTGAGCATGATACTGCAGAGCACATACCTTCCACTCGATGGAACTGGGTTGGTCCCCGTTTTCTATTACTACAAAATGGCGGGGTTTCTCTAACTCTAGCAGCAGAATACTCTTTCAAAAGGCCTGCTCTCTTCAGCCTGGCCCAGGTCATGGTGAAGCACTTTCAAAAGCGATGGCTCTAACTCACAGCCCCACCACAGTTAGAGCCCATGGGCACAGGCATGACATGATCACACAGGCAGCTTTCCACCGTGTCAGCAAAACACTCCATACCCAAGACATTCTCAGAACCCAAGCTACTTTCTAGACAGCAACGTGAATGTTGAGAAACTTGAGCTCTCGGGTAGCAGTTCACTGCAAGCCTGGCAGAAATGTGGACTTATACCTACTTAAAAGAGTGTTCTCAGAAAGAAAGGAGAAATGGGGAGGAAGACAGAATATTTATAGAAATAATGGCTGAAATCTTATCAACTTTGATGGAAATCCTTAATTATAGAGTCAATATTGACCTGTAGTAAAATAAAAACAAGCAGATCTGCTCTTAGATATATCACAGTCAGACCATGGAAAAACAAAGGAGAAATTTTGAAATTGCAAGACAAAAACGTCCCTTCATATACAGAGGACTGCATTAGATTAACCATTGACTTCCAATCAGAACCAGTGGGGGAAAGGCCCTGAAATGACACTAGTCAAAAAGCTGAAAGAGAAAAACTTGTCCAGGTGCCTGGGTGGCTCATTCTGTTGGGCATCTGACTCTTCATTTCAGCTCAGGTCATGATTTCAGGGTCCGGGGATCAAGCCCCATGTCAGGTGCCCTGCTCAGTGAGGGGTCTCCTAGCCTCTCCCTCAGCTCCTCCCCCTGCTTGTGTACACATGCACACATTCTCTCTCTCTCTCAAATAATCTTTTAAAAAAGTTATCAACCCAGAATTCCATACCTAGCAAATTTGTCTTTCAAAAATGAAGGCAAAATAAAGATATTCTCAGATACACAAAATTACAAGAATTACTAAAGGAAATCTTTGAACTGAAAAAAAGCAAAAACAAAACAAAACGGAAACTTGATTCCAAGATTTGAAAATGCTGAATTTGTTAAGGAATGTGCGTGAGCATGTACATGTGTGCCTCTACAGAATGTTGTGAAAGTGTTTCTGGGGTTTACTCTCTGCTCATCTCAGAGGGAAAAACGCTAGAAAGGACTGAGAAACATACCTGGGAGGTTTAACTATTTTAATTTGTTTTGTACTTCCTTAGCCCTGTAAATTTTGAATAGTCATTAATTTTCTAAGTCCCTCTAGCTGAAGTTAGTGAAGATAATTGAAATAAAACATCTTAAGAAGTTTTCAAATTGCACACGGCTAAAGCAGCACAAAAGAAATCTGAGTTTCATTTTTCCTAGGGTGATGCAAGGCAGGAACATATGTGGGGAGACTGGAGCTGCAGACAGAGGACAAAAAGCTCCTGGGAAGTAACCAAAATTCCAAGGACAACTCCATATTTTTAAAAGCTATGAAACTGATGGAGCACAACTGGAGATCTCAAGGGGAACAGGTATTCTCTGAGCTCCACGCAGGATGAAAGGCAAATTGACAAAGGTCTGTCTCTAGCACAGTGAGTGGGTAGGAATGTCAGGCCTGGGAGGGTGGAGGGATGACAGAGCTACAGGGCTAGTGGTGGACGGGGATGTGGCCCGGCTACTTGTGTCCCTTACCTGCCCTCAAGGGCGCTTTGTGACCAAACCACAGCACTGTGATGTGGGCATGGGGCTTGTGTCTGCAAGTACACACCCAGGGCTCAGTTGCCTGAGGGCAGCAGTGCGATCGGTCACTAACTCTCAGGGCTCAGTTACCTGAAGGCAGCAGTGCGATCGGACGCTAATGCTTTTCAGAGGGAAGAGATGGAGAATTATCTCTTCCCTCAGGAATTCCTTACTGATGGTTGGCTGAGCTCCAGTCCCACATTCTGGGCAGTTAATGCCATCCTTGCCTTCGTATGTGGACTGGGGCTCTTCGTCTTCTTACTTTCCTATTTCCAGCCTGATCCATCCTCACCACCAGGCAAGAGACACAGGAAGAGCAGGAAGGTAAGGAACCCTCAGCCCAGACCCAGCAGAGTGTAATTCTATCATCTTTTCTATTATTCTTTCCACGTTTCCAAGTCACTGGAGAGACTCCTTAAAGGGGAAAGAATAGAATGGGTATTCTCAGGAGAGAGTAGACCACCATCCATCCAGAACAAGCCAGACCAGGCAAGGGTTAGAGGGCCCTGAAGATCTCGGGCCGGAGTCCAGGGGTGGTGGAGGGGTCCAGGACAGCATCCCAAACACAGTGACCAGTGGCCAAGGACCGGAGGTTAAGAGCTGCCTCTCTAGCGGAGGTCAGGCCCCTGAGCACTGGGTCATCTGCTGCTGGGGTGAGGGTCCCAGCCTCCTTGTGTTCTCTTATCTCAGTACCAAGTGGAGCCACAGAGAAGGAGCAACAGAAGCAAGAAACATCAGACCCTGAAAGGTGAGTGTCCGCCACTCACCCCTGCATACCCCAGTTACACTGTGGCCCCCGCTCTGAAGGCCCAGTCCCACTGTCTCCAGGACACCAGGGCCTGAGCCCATCCCTCAGGAAACAGAGCCCTGGGTGGGGGTTGGGGACTCTGAGGAGGGAGAGTGAACCCGGAGGCTTCCCAGATTCTGCACCAGAACAAAGCCCTGAGGGGCTGGAAACGGGTATCGCTCACCAGGGGCCCCAGGGCCTGGACTGGGGGCGGGACCTCCCGCTCCCACTGTGGACAAGCTGTTCAACTCTGCTTAGATTCTTCTGGAGGCTAAGTGGTCCTTCCTCCCCCAGCAAAGTCATGAACAAGGAAGCACTTTGGAAAAGACAAAGTGATCCCCATCATGAATCCTGTAATCACCATTTGGGCATGTGGCCTTGAACAGTGCTGTTTGGGGCTCCCGAGTCCAATCCCCCAAAGGTCTCCCCTAAAGAGACATTGTACCCAGCCTCCCATAAGATCCCTGGACCCCGCCTTCTGCTGTGACCCAGTCTCCTGTTTTCAGGTTTCAGAAAATTTCTGGATTATCTCAAAGAGTTTCAAGACCTGTTCTCCCTCCTGCAAAGGTAAAGAATCTGCCCCCTTCTCCCCTGGGTGGGCCTCCCCGAGTCTATGGTGTGACCCCTGGGCTGCAGGGAACAGCCTCTGGGGCTGTTCAGGGGGGCTGGGCGGAGCAGTGGGGACAGACTGTGACCAAAGCCCCAGGCTGAGGGACAGCAGGAGCATTGTGATGTGGGTGTGGGGCGTGGAGGGCTCTGGGGACCGCTCCCAGCCCCAACTGCTACAGCAGCAGCTCGCACCTCCTGTCTCTCACAGCTGCCTGGTGAGGCTCTCTGACCAGGGGGGCTTTCACCGCTTCTTACATCAAGCAGCCCCTGGGCAGGTGCGCCGAGGGGTGCCAGCTGGAGCCCATCAGCCATGCAGGGAGCTTGTGGAAGATGCTGCTCCCACCGTGGCCCCATCACCTGCCCTAACTCCATTGACGGGGTCCCCTCGGCCTCTGGCCTCCACCCTGCCAGCGGGACCAATGACCTCAATTTCTGTTGCTTCACACTCCTCCCTGAGTACTTCCTGGCTAGCGGAGCCTTTCCTCCCCCCGGATGGCTTTTCACACCAGCCACTTGCTCTTCCCCCTTCCCCGCCATGTCTCCCTCCTTCGGAGGCCTCTCCTGGGCCTCTGAAAGCCTCCTTGGCCCCAGAGCAGCCGGACTCTCCTTTGACTCTCCCTCAGTGTGACTCAAGGGCACCCCCACCATGCCCCATCCCACAGAGTCCGGCTCCACACACACCTTGGCCAGCTGACAGGTCAGCTTCTCCTGTCCCAGCCATCTTGGGCCTGGGCCGCTCACGCTGCCCCATTTCGGCCCTGTCCTGGTGGCAGGCGCCTGCCAATGCCTGGAACCTGTCCACCTCAACATGCTTGGAGTCCCATCAAGCGCCTCTGTCCCATGGCCCACCAGAGGCCTTGTTCTGGGGAGACCCCACACACAGACAGGAAGAGACTAGCATTCCCCCTTCCATCAACCCGGATGTCCAGAAGCTTCTGGAGATACTCACTGCCAAGAGAAAAGAACTGAAGTTTTGGAGGGAGAAGGAAAAGAAAGAAAGGTCAAAATACCAGCTGACCTCTTTCGGGAGAACGTTCAAGTCCCCAGGTGATGGGCAGGACACCATGGGCTGCCCGTCCTTCTGGAGCATGAGTGACAAAGCAAAACAGCTGCTCGGTCCTGACAAGCCCCCACGTCCCAAGATTCCAAGGGACAATTTGGAGCAGAAATGCCTCCAGCTCTTCTGGGGTCTCCCCTTTCTGCACAGCGAGTCCCTGATGGCCACTGTCAGGGTGACCGATCCCCCACTGGAGTTCCCCTCTGTCATATTCAATGAGCTCTCTCATGCCTTGCCACTCCAGATTCAGGGCAATGTGGCTCCACGCCTCTCCCTGACCCACGACTTACTTGACCCTTTGGCCCGGCCCCAATCCTTGACCCTGAGATTGTCCCAGTCCCTGCCCCTGCCTCTGGCTCAGCCCCAGGCCCTGCCTCTGACTCAGCCCCAGCCCCTGCCTCTGGCTCAGCCCCAGCCCCTCCCTCTAACTCAGCCCCTGCCCCAGCCCCTCCCTCTGGATCAGCCCCTGCCCCAGCCCCTCCCTCTGACTCAGCCCCAGCCCCTCCCTCTAACTCAGCCCCAGCCCCTCCCTCTGGATCAGCCCCTGCCCCCGGCCCTCCCTCTGACTCAGCCCCAGCCCCACCCTCTGACTCAGCCCCAGCCCCTCCCTCTGGACCAGCCCCTGCCCCAGCCCCTCCCTCTGACTCAGCCTCAGCCCCTCCCTCTGGATCAGCCTCAGCTCCCACCTCTAACTGAGCCCCAGACCCAGGCAAGCCTTGCACCCTCTGTCCCAGTGGGACCCTCTTCTCTACCACCGGAGATGGGTAGCTGCGAGGTGTCTTGCCCTGTAGCCCAGAAGACATGGTCTTACATGTCATCTGCTGTTCAAAACCTGGAATGTCACTTTCTGGAGAAGCAACTAGAAAGGGGCAAGTTACCCCCTGTGGTGAAAAGATCTCAGGAAGTCTTTAGCCAAGGTCCTCCTGACCTTCCCCAGGGTGGCCAAGCCCCCGAGGGCCACAGGTCAGTCTCTGTCCTTCCTGGAGAATTGATCGACTCTGAGCTCTGTGAGCAACCAGACTGGCACCTTTGGGAGAGGCTCATGAAGCAAGAAAGGGACCCTTCCTGCAGGGTCCACCTGAACATACAGCCTCACCAAGAGTTCCAGAAGGTGCCCCAGGCACACAGCTGGCACAGTCCCACATCTGAGTCTGAGTCTACGGATGGAAGCTGCCAGGCCACACAGAAGACTGGGTCCAGGTACCCAGGAAGGACCGTGCCAGGAAAAAGACTGGGCAAGGATTCAAGGTCCAGTGCAGGGAGGATCTGGAAAGATCTACACAGGGGCGCAACAGGCTCTCCAGAGAAGGCTCCAGGAAGAAATCGTGAGGAGTCAGACACAGACTTGAAGCCCTCCACAAGCAGCACAGAAAAGAAGCGCCCAGAGAAGGACCTGAGAGCCCATTTCAGGAAGTTGGGGCAGTTCAGAGAGGGTCAGATGCCTTTGGATGTTCAACCTTCCAGGCTCGCTGCCCACCACGCCTCGGACCTTCCCGGAAAGCCAAGCCCTCATGGGAACCCTGGAAAGCCAGTGCTTTCCAAGTGTTGGGAATCCTCCCATGATTTTTCCATCCTCAGTCCATATGCTCAGCGGATGCTAGAAGCACATATCATAAGGCTCAGGGTGAAGCACCGGTGGGGCCTCCCCCTCAAGGTTCTCAAGACTATAAACCTCTTCAAGTTGAAGAAGGGCTTCCTCCTCTCCCAGTCCTTCCCACCCCGCTCAGCAACCTGCATATCCAAGGCTGGCTCAGGCACCAAGTTCTTGGGAAATCCTCCTCAGCCCTATCAAGGAGAGGTGATGAAAGAGTCTTACCCCCCCTGGGGGGGGGCCCTCGGTGTTCCCCAGCCTACGTGTGAGGAAATCCAGCAGGCTCTGGAAGGGTCCTCACCTGGGGGTGGCCCTCTGGCTGGACAGGGGGCCAGTCCACCTTCTCGGACCTCCATATACGGCTTTGTGGGTAGAATCTGGCACAGTGAAACTCCCTCTAGGACTCTTATGAACAGCAACTTGGAGTCAAGTCCAAGTCCAGCAATGGCCACAAAGGAGCCAAGGAGGGTCAATGGGGGTCAGGTCTCACGGGATGTGACCGTGCTAGAGCTGAACTTAGAGGCCCAGGATTTGAGTGCCAAAGAGCCCGGGGAGGTGGGAGAGGTCAAGGAGACCCCTGCCTGGGGAGTCACCTTAGAACCCCGTGTGCTGGCCAACAACCAAGGCCTCCGTGGCAAGGGGAGAAGATCAGGGTCTTCAGGGAAAAGTGACAGCCCCCTGCAACATACACAGTTGGTCGCCCGAGACCCCAAAGAGCTATGCCTTGAGGCATGGCACAGGAGATCAGAGCCCCGGAAGTTGATGGAGTCAGAGAACCAGCCTTGTGATCCCACCCCCACCATGTTCCTCCAAGACTGTGAAACTGGGGTCCTCCTTCAAGACTGTGCGACTGAGCGTCTCCTTCAAGACTGTCAGTCCAACATGTTCATCGCTGCCGACATCTTGGCTTCTCAGGGATCTCTGTCTGGCTTCCAGAGCGGGTCCAGTGAAGACACATCTACTTCCCAGGTGGTGCATGGCCAAAGATCCCATGGCCAGAGCCCCTACAGGCAGCCAGGACACCTGGGACTGCAGCACCAATGTAAGAGCCCGAGCAGGTCACGGATCACCCCCAAGGAGAGAGAGAGCTCCAGGAGGTCCCCCTCGAGAGCGCCTGCCAAAGAGCTGTCCGAACTGAAGCTCCTCCAGATCAGTGAGGTGAAACACCCAGTCCAGAGCAAGGAGTCAGGAGAAGCCTCGGGAAGCAAGGCCTGTGAGATCTTGCTGAAGAAGGAAGAGGCGCCGCCGGAAAGCTACTTCAGGAGAAGGATGACGCACTTGTTCCAGTGGTTCTTTCCCAGTAGAGGCAGAGGACTGGAAGATTCCCTTCAAAAGGGCAAGCCTTCATCATCCCAGGGCCGGAGACAAGTCATGGGCAGGTCAGCCATGGAGAGAGCTTCTGCCGAGGCTCAGGTGGTCGTGAGGGCTGTGGAGCGGATCCTAGAGGAGAAAATATTGCCTTACCAGGGACTCAGGGTCCCGGAGGTCGGCCGGTGCAAAAAGGATCTCCAGGCTTCGGCAGACCCCAATGTCTCCTACCACAGGGTTCTCTCTTACCAAGAGCAGAGGAGAGTGATGAGGGAGACAGCCAGTCCACAGGGCACCCCCAGGGGCCACAACTATGCCAACAAGACCGAGTGGATTGGGTGGCCCTTCCCCACCAGGGTGCCAGAGTGCCCAAGCAGACCCTGCCAGAACCGGTCCCTGGTGCCGGGCCCTTCAGGCCGCACCCTGCAGGCCCACTGCCCCAGGCACTGCCTCCTTCAAAGAGACATTTCACCTGGCCAGCCACTGTGTGCTTCTCATGCCTTTCCTGGCAGGACAAATTTCCTCCAAGAAAAAACGCAAACGGTGCAGAGAAAATATTTTTTTTCTCACATTAGCACATCTTCTATGGGCTAATATCTTCTCCGTGCCACAATTACTTTGCTTCCCCAAAATAAATGTTTTTTTTTTTTTTTTTTTTTTTTCCCCTCATAAGTGGTGCTAGCCTCTGTGTGTGCCCTGCTGTGATGGGAGGGAAGGATCAGGGTCTCCCCAAGGACCTGTTTTGGCTTCCAGAATGAATGGGGCCTTGGAGGACAGGTTATCTCGGGGTCCACCCCGCCCCCTTCCTCCCTCTTCTTCAGTTTCCACGACAAGGTGGACAAGACCCAGACCGGGACCTCGCTCTACCCATCCTCTCCTGCTTTCCCTCCACGTGGAGCTTGTGTGGCTTTAGGGAGGTTTTGCTGAGGCAGAAATCCCGCTCAGACTTCAGGAAGACAGAATCCCAGGTCAGAGTGGGGCCTGCAGTTGGGAGACACAAGGCAAGGCCTTGAGGGCAGAGGGTGAGAAATCCTGCCCACCCCTCGCAGTCTCTTGCGGAGAGTAGAGGAGGGCCACCCCAGAGCCTTCTCACCCCAGGGAATCCTGTCTTAGCTCCCTCAGCCCCTCTTCTCACACTCAGAGCCGCAAGGGACGAGCTCACTCCCGGCGCTGAGGGTGTGTGTGTGGGGGGTGCCACAGAGATCCCAGGGACCCTGCCTGCCCAGGCCCAGGGCACTGAAGGGGCCTGCCCACCAGCACCCCCTTCCCCTCTTGGGGAATTGAGGGAGTGTGGCTGTGGACAGGGGACCCTGCACTTAGGGTGGGACGCCAGGAAGGAGGCCAAGGACGGAGTGTGGTCCCTACCTGATGTGACGACTGAAGACCCTTGGTGTCCCCACTGCCACCGACGGGCCAAGATGGAAGAAGTTAGAGGCCCTGGTCTGTACCCTACTCCAGCTGCCAATTCCAGGGTGGGGGTTGGAGGTAGTGGGGTGGGGGTTGTACAGAGCCATCTGAGCTCCCACACTGATGGCCAGGTGCCCAGAGGCAGCAAGGCCTTCAGGCAGAGAAGTTAATTATTGCACAATTGATAAGCTTGAGGACTGGGGGCCCCAGACGGAGTTGTGGTCTGTGACCTTTAAGTACACGTGTGGCCCAAGGATGGCTCCCAGGGGACTGGTGGGGACTCAGAGGCCAAAGGACTGGCCTGGTTCCTGATCTTGCTTACCCCAGAGCCCCGAGGGGCAGGAGGCCCTCAAGTGGGGCTTCTCCCATCCCCGGCTGGAAGGGATGTGTCCAGAAGGAGGGTGGAGTCTAGAAGGCGCCCCCGGCCGCGTGTCCCACTCCCAGCCCAACATTGTCCTCCAGGGTCCCCCACACATCGCTCTGATGGAGACCCCACACAGAGACCCAACACAGAGACCTCTGATGGAGACCCATACAGAGACTCCACAGAGACCCCTCAGCACGATCCTACACAGAGATCTCTGCCAGAGACTCACAGGGGCAGGGGCTAAATTTCTGCTTATCATGATACCATTACTTATTCTCATCCATGTTGTAGACAGCAAGGCCTTCTCAGAAACACCCAGAGACCAAGCCCAACCCATACTGAGAGATGCCCAGCAGCTGTTGCTGTTGGGCTGTGACAAACACCATGGCAGGGGCCATGAACGCCCCAGTGTGAACAGGGGAGTGGGGAGGGCGCCCTGAGGGCAGGTATCCTGCACTGCCGACTCCTATGATGGGGGTCTCCCTCGGAAGCCTGTGTGCACACAACTATGAACCATGCCTCTCCCCGTGACAGAGGAGCTTTACTACGCATCCTCGCAATCCATTTCTGATGGTGTTTGGCCACTTAAGTAATGAAAGACCATCAGTTTCCAAAATTTCATGAAATTTACATTAACTGAAAATTTTGTTTTCTAGACTCTATCTATTGGGGGGGAGGAGAGGGGGAGGAGTAAAGGAGGGAGGGAGAAGGACAAGCAGATTCCCCACTGAGCGGTGAGCCTGGGCCCACCGGTTCTCAGGACCTGAGATCATGACCTGAGTTGAAACCGAGAGTTGGTGCCTTAATCGACTGAGCCAGCTGGGTGCTCCTGAGATTTTTGAAGTAACTTTCCAAGTACGCAAGAGAGGAGAAAATACGTTACCAAAGTATTCACAAAATGGTAATGATGGTGATGTTCTGTGCTTGTGGAGGGTTTCCTCCTCATGAATCCCTGAGTCAGGACCTTGGCTTAGAGCACCTCGCTCACAACCCCAACCCCCTCCTCTAACCCCTCCCCTAACCCCCTCCCAACCACTTCTCTAACCCCTCCTCTAGCCACTCCCCCTAACCACTCCCACCTTCCCAGGAATCAATCCATGTAACTGATGAAGAGCAGGAAAGTCTGTTGCTGTTGTCTGCTTCGTAAAGCAAGGTTGCTTGCTGCCACCTCTCTTCTGGATTATTTCACAGACATTAGACAAACCTTTAGAAGAAAGTTCTCCCTCATCTAGGAGAGTGGATCTTCCCACGTTTTATCACAAACCTTTCCTACAAACATTTCAGAAATGCCAATATAATACATGATATTTTCTACAAATGAATAAAAGCAAAGATTTATCTCATTCATGTAAATGCTAAGAAAGCAAGACAGCGAATTAGTGATTGAAGCCTCACACCTGAGGCTTACGCAGATGAGCAGAGACCTGCAGTTGATTCAGCTACGGAGAAGGAAGATACACGTAAGCGACGTCGACTTTGCAATCACGGGAAAACTATGATGTAGGATTTGAAAAGTCCTAGAAATGGTCACTGCCTCTCAAAACATCCCTCCTATTCTTCCCCACAGAGCCCAAGAGGCCGGCGAGGCCTCAAACTTTTGATTTACCATAAGCCATAAAAGCTTTTCAATCTGGAGAAGTCCCTTTCTGAAATGGAACCGCCCTTTTGTGGCATTCTTTTAAGTCAGGTTCTCTCCTTCGTTTCTTCATCCAAACTTATTTGTTGAACAGCCAGGGTCAGCATGGAGCCTGGAAGAGGACCCCCCCATCAGCCTCTTTGCTGGCTTGAACCATACAGACAGACAACTAAAGAAAAGGTCTCACCTGTGGTGAGATCTGTTTCCAGGACACTAAATGTGATTTTTTTATAAGCAGGATCTCAAGAAATCCATGCCATGACCCTGTGTGTTAAGGTTAATCAGGCTGTTTTTTGTGGAAAGAAAGAAAAACAGAGGTTGAGGTCTGGAAAGTTTCTTGGCCAAGGGGTCATCCCCCCAGAGGCTGAGACTGAGGGTGGGAAGTTTCTGGAACAATGTCCCCCACACTAGGGCACTTGCTGGGAGGAATGCACTTACTGACAGGAGGTTTTATCTACACATACTCCTTGGTTTTCCTACCAAATAGGACTGCTGAGTCATGGAAACACTAAGTAGGAATTCTCAGGGGAAACACCAAGAAAGAAACATCAAGACTAGGGTGCTGAGTGACTGTCTTAAGTCAACCCTTCATCTGTCTCATGCCTTCAAACTACCCTTTGTCTCATACCACAACTACCCATGTCAGCATGTGGAGGGTACGGACAGATGGGCTCAGAAGCCCTACAAACTCTGACTAAAAGAAAGACCCCATGACAAGATTTCACCAATGTCCAAGAGTTTAAAGGACAGCAGAGAGAGCCAAGATTCCACATCAGAAGAAGCCAGGATCTGGAGGAGAAAGGTACAGCTTAGTACCTCACAGGCCTGCTTCGCATTGAAAGAAAGGCAGAAAATTCTGGCACTCCTTCCCGTGAGCATTGAAAGACCGTCCTTCCTTCATTCAAAACTTACCACCCCCCCCCGCCAAAAACAAACGAACAAACAAACGTAACATGCGGAAAGGCTGAGCCAGGGGCAGTGGTTTCTACCCCAACTATTCCTGAGTTAGTATTATGGTCTTAGAATACCTCACTTTTATTGTTTAACTGTCTCTGCTCTGAGTACATTTCAGAGAAAATTCTTAAGTGAGCATTCAAGTGAAGCCATAAAAATGTTCTGTACTGTGCTCAAGTAGGCATTTTAACAACTTATAGTTACACTTCTAATGTAGGAAATGCTCCATACCTCCCAAGCTAAGCTTGTTAGGGGTCAGACAGATTCATGAATGTGTGCAGTCTCTATTATATTTCTGTCCTGGGTTGTTTTTCTTCTAAGTGTTTATAGCTGCTTAAGCAGTGATTTAGAAAAAAATACTTTGACTACCTTTTTTCACTCTACAAACCCACTTCAAATATTGTGGAAATATTAAAAGATATAATTCTCTCATTCCGTTCTCATACCTCGAATCCTTTTAGTTTGTGTTTTTGAGAACGCTGTGCACTGAAAGGGATGTAAGTGTGCTTGGGTGTCCTGATACAAGGGTGGTGTTTTCCATTCGAAGCCTGTTTCTCGAAGGTTCACTTAAGCCCAGAGGAGCTGCTGACATGTTCTGCTGCTTCTGTGGGGGCTCTGCCTGTCCCATCACTGGGCTTACTTGCCCTGTTCTGTGCCACCACCAGTTTACCAGACTCCTGGGGGTCTGTGTTCTAGGATCCTGGCTTCTCACCTGGACCCACTGGGAGAGACCTGGAGACCACATGATCTGCCCACAGAGTCCTAGCATGGCCCAGGGTAGTAAGAGGGAAGATCAAGGGCTGTGAGAATGCTTAGCACTGCTTCCCCTGGGCTCCCTGCCTCCCCCTCGCCAGGGCAGCACCCACCTCAGCTCCTGGCCACCCACTCCCAGGACACAGTGGTGGCTGCTACAAATGAGGGTCATAAGAGCCTTCTGCCCACATGTGACATACATGTCATCTTAGTGAGACAGTGGCGAACCAGGGAAGAAAACAGTATCTGTTAAGTAGCTCTAATGCAGAGTTCGACTGTCCTGCAGTGTCCATGCCTACATCTTTGACTCTTCATGGACTTCCACTCTTTCATGCAAAATTAAAGGGACAGTGACGTCCTGGCTAGCCCCCACTATGGAGGAGGGAAGGGGTGCTTGTGATTTATAGACTGAGAGGAAAGCACAGGAATCCCATGGTCAATGATTTGTTGAACCAGGCCAGGTAGGAAAAAGTAAAAGGAATCAAAACAGAAAGGTGCAGTGTCCTTTTCTTTCAGAGAGTAGTAACAGATGCACAGAATCTGACAGGTGGCCAAGAGCTGGGGTCCAGGGCCCTGCGGACACCACGGACCCCTGAGCCTCAGCAGAATGCACAAATCTCAGTTCCATGTCACCATTAATGAACTGAAATGTTTCCCCTCTGTCAGTTTCAGTGATGAAAGACTGTTTATATATTTTGGAACTGTCCCGGGCAGTACCAGAGTCTTGGTTCTCTTACCTGAGAAGGAAAATAAGGCTGAAAATGAGAATAAAGAGTGAAGACTGATCATAAATTGTTAGCATTTCCTCTCTCCCTGATGACTCAACATCGCCAGGCAGAGGCTGTGAGCCCCCTCCTGGGCCCACCAGGGTGGTCAGGCTGGCTCCTGTCACAAGTTCCCCATCTCACTTTCCCCTGTGACCCAGGGACTCCAGACATAACAGTGAAATGCCCTCAAGTCTTTGTGGCCATCCCAACCTGAAATACAGGGAGCTGCCCAGGGGTTCTCAGTGGTTCAGGTCTGCACCTGCTGGATACGGTCACCTCCTGGGCCCGCCTGCCATGCAGCCACCAGCAAGGAGTGCCGGTTGTGCCTCCTGCCCTAGCACCTGTGAGCGTAACAAGTCCAGTCATTTCTTAGCTTTCCTGTGTGTGACTTCCACAACCATGCTGGAATGTTCCTTAAAGACCCCACAAGGGGGACTAACCTCCCCCACTCACAACACAGTGGTATTGGCAGAAAACAGAATCTTCATTACAAATACATGTGGTCTGGGAAAGCTAAGCAAATTACTAAACCAGATTTCTAGAAGGTGTCCTGCATCCTAGATGCCTGATGAACTCAGAGAGCCCGTTTCCTACACAGTGGATGACAACAGCTCAGTTCCTCTCTGCCCCAAATCCTTGCTTCCCTGCTCATGACTGACCCCGTTCTCATGACCCTCAGCCGTGGCTTATGACTAGTCAATTCCAGTTATATAAAATACACTAGAAGGAGGACCTTGCATGACAAATGATTGAGACACAAGAAGTCATACTTCTGCCTCTTAAAACACTAAGAAACTTCTTAAAACATGAATCAGAAGATGTCAGGATATCTAGCACAGGAGGCTATGCAGCTCTGTCTGAGCGGGCCAGTCCCTCAGATCACTCACCATCTATGACTGATTTTAAAAAGACAGTGTGTAAAAAGTAAACATAATTTAACTTATATAATTTTGGAATGCTTTACAAAAAGGACAGAGTTCCTGATATTATCTTTTTATGATTAAGAAAAGAGTTAGTTTGACCTTTGCTCAGTATTTATTCAAGTGTGATTTTTAAGCCTCATTTTACTAAATGAGATGAACCATAAAGCTACGGGATATTGTAGCATGAACAATTCAGAAGTCCTGAATGCAGCTGAAAGGCTAACCCGTGCAGAGAGGATCTAAGGGCAGGGGATCCGGAACAATGTGCTTGTAGATGTCACCATAGGCTTATGTCATACATGACATTTCAGTCTTATAATGAATGGGTTTTATGAATTCAAAATTATTCTGCAGAAGCTGTCATAGCTGTCCTTGCCCTCTGTCATCACTCTTGTGATTGGGCACTAGGAATCCTGTAAAATATTTTACATCAGACCTGCCCACCCACCAGTGACAAAACTACGATATGCTCTATATACAAAGAATCATTTAAAAGGATTATTTTCTATGAGATGACAGCTGCTTTCACCTGAAAATGCAGTAAATAGTTTCCTTACAAGATTCCAATGACTGACGGGTGAGAAAACATACCGGACATCAAGTGCAAGGGGCCGGAGCCAGGCTTTCAGGGCTGTGCAGGCTGGGGTTGCGGGCCAGGAACCAGCACCACCAGATCGGGAGCCCCAGAGCCTGGAGTCCAGAGTGAAATGTAGTAGGTGCATTCGTCCGAAGTCAGGGAGTGCTCCTTGGAGGAGGAGGCAGTGGATGCGGGGTTTCCACAGCACAGAGTTTAGATGGAGGCCACCAGAGCAGGGACGACGTGGGCAGGGCACACCTGCAGGGAAGAAACCGAGCTGGAAGGAGGACACAGGGGGCTGGCAGGCTGCCCCCAGGACACAGGAGGATGTTTAGGACATGGGCTGGCCAGGGGACAAGCCTGCAAACTGGGTCAGGACGTCGCACTGTGAGGGGTACTGAGTGTCCAAGCCAGGAAGGGCGACACGGTCCCCAGGCAAGGGGAACCCAGGGAGGCTTCGGGGTGCAGACCACACCTGCTCCAGTGGGATGACCCTGCAGGGCCTGGAGTGGGGGAAGGGAGTGGGGCTGCTGTGAACCTGGGCTGGGAATCTATCTTTACAGACTGTATCTGAAAATGGAGCTAATTAGTGATCAGGACTGAGTGAAATGGAGTGAGACCAGTTCTTGGAAAGTTGCAAGGTGGTTTGCCTCCTGGTGTCCAGCCTGGCTTTTGTCGTTGTTGGGTTTCCCTTCTTTTCCAACCAGCTGCCATGAAGTCAGCATCTGGCAGAGTTCCAGTGACTAGCTGGGCGTGGGTGGGGACCAGGGGAAGCAGGGTCCACATATTCTCGTGTGGATGCAGCTCACCCAGGGCTCCCCGGGGGGAGGGCCTGCACCCTGAGAGACTCACGTGGATGCCGAGTCCTTGACCCTCCACAGGCTGAGGTCAGAGAGAGGACTGTCCCTCCTTCCTCTGGAGGGGGTGCCCTGGAGAGGGCCCTGAGAGGGGGCCTGCGGACCTGTCCCTTCTTTGACAGTGGCCTCCCTGCTGCCATTTATTGGGGTCCCTGGGCTGTGAGGATGTGCCCCACAGAAGGGGTAATTTAGTGAGTCCCCAAGATGGCACTGCTTTCCCCTCTGGGTGATGGTCACATCCAGCTGGCCCTCAGGAAACATCTCATAGGAAATGGGAAGTGTGGGTGCCTGAAAATGGGCTGGAGGAGGGAAGGGCAGAGGGGCTTTGCAGAGCCAGTGATAGAGGCACACAGGACATGGTTGGAGGTCAGCAGGGACATGGGAGGAGCCTGTCTGAGTGTTGCGTCCCAGGTGGGGTTCCAGCTCTCTGTCAGTGTCACATACTTCCCACAAACCTCCCCTGAGGAGGGAAGGCTGTTTTGGTTGCCAGTGTGTTATTACAGTAACTGTCATGGCCTGAGCACCAGTGGGATGGTCCCTGGTACCCGGGAGCCTTGGCAGTGCCCTTTCATGCCATGAGTGTCCAGACACGTGGTGTTTCCAGCAGCATCTGGAGAGAAGGATACCAGCCCTCAGTGTAGGAAGCAGATCTGTGTGCAAGGAGGAGCCTCTCCACTTATATGGCGGTCACTCGGTCCCTGTAGAAGTGACCCTATCCCTGTGCAGTTTAAAGGTCCTCTTAGGCATCACACATACCAGGCTGGCAGGGTAAAGACCTCTTCTTCCACAAGTGACTGGAATCCACTAACACTGTGTTTTCATTTTAAACATATGGAAACTGTCAGATAAAAATAATAGAACATGAACATGTATGTACCAGCACATTTTGAAATAGACTGGATATTTTTAAAACTTACTTAAAAATTCAGGAATGTGATGTCAGCAAGAAGACACATAAGAAAACTCCAGGTCTGTTCCCTCCACAGAAACACCAAATACACAACTAGAGACTGACCAAAATAACATATGGGAACTATGGGGATGGCCGAAGAGTCACAGCAACCAAGTGAGTGCCCAGTCAAGAATGAGCCTCATGTGGCAGGGCAGGAAATTCCATGACCGTGCTGGGCAGAACAGCTTGAGCAGAGTGGTCACCACAAGCTAGTCCCCTCTGCAAGCCAGAGAGAGCAGAGTGGACTGGTCTGCAACCTTTTGATTTCTAACCTGTCTAGGGGATACCTGAGGGACTGGCCTTGGGACATTCAACAAGAGTTCAGACAACCAAAAGTGGCTCACGCCACAGAAGGGGGAAAGTCACTGGAACCCCTTGGCAGTGCCCTTTCATGCCATGAGTGTCCAGACACGTGGTGTTTCCAGCAGCATCTGGAGAGAAGGATACCAGCCCTCAGTGCAGGAAGTGCATCTGTGTGCAAGGAGGAGCCTCTCCACTCACACACGGTCAATCAGTTTAAGGGTCCTCTTAGGCATCACACATATCAGGCTGGCAGGGTAAAGACTTCTTCCAGCAGTGACTGGAACCCACTCACACGGTTTTCATTTTAAAAATATGGAAACTGGGAGATGAAAATAACAGAACATGAACATGTATGCACCAGTATATTTTGAAATAGACTGGATATTTTAAAAACTTACTTAAAAATTCAGGAGAGTGATGTCAGCAAGATGACACACAAGAAAACTCCAGGCCTGTTCCCTCCACAGAAACACCAAAAACACAGCTAGAGACTGACCAAAATAACCTTTGGGAACTATGGGAATGGCCAAAGTGTCAAAGCAACCAAGTGAGTGCTTGGTCAAGAATGAGCCACATGTGGCAGGGCAGAAATGCCGTGACCGTTCTGGGCAGAACACCTGGAGCAGAGTAGTCGCCATAAGCTAGTCCCCTTTGCAAACCAGAGAGAGCAAAGTGGACTAATCTGCGACCCTTTGATTTCTAACCTGTCTAGAGGATAACTGAGGGACTGGTCTTGGGACACCTGACACAGAGTTCAGACAACCAAAAGTGGCTCACAGCTCAGAAGGGGAGAAATCACTGGAAGCAGCAGGTACGACTTGCGAAAACCATCCTAAAGGTAATTACAGACACAGACATCTGGAGCAAGTGATTATTGATTGAGGAATACAAATAGAACAGCTAACATCCCTAAAATGAGCAAGGGTGTGAGCCTTATAAAGAGGAAGACATTAAAAGCAGCCATACCAGTGGGAGACCTGGGAAGAGAGCATGTGCACAGATGTAGGGACAACACAGGCATGAGAAAAGCGCATGCCAGGCTGATTAGCAAGGGTCTCCCCTGCATGAAGCCAGCATGCAAAGCCTGGGGGAGGGGGCTGTTTTTAAAAATATCCAGTTTTCAATAAAAGATCACAAGCTATACAAAGAAGAAGTAAAATATGGCTCATTCAAAGGAACAAAATACATCTCCAGAAACCATCCCTAAAGAAACAATGGCTTTGAACTTACTAGAGAAAGGCTTTAAAACAATTGCCTTAAATATGCTCTAAAGGCTAAAGGAAAACATGGACAAAAGAAATAAAGGAAATCAAGAAAATATATGAGCAAAATGAGAATATTTACAAAGAATTTGGAATTATTAGAAACAATCAAATGGAGGGGCACCTGGGTGGCTTAGTGGGTTAAAGCCTCTGCCTTCGGCTCAGGTCATGTTCCCAGGGTCCTGGTATGAAGCCCTGCATCCAGCTCTCTGCTCAGCAGGGAGCCTGCTCTCCCCACCCCCTCTGCCTGCCTCTCTGCCTACTTGTGATCTCAGTCTGTCAAATAAATAAGTAAAATCTTAAAAAAAAAAAAAAAGAAACAATCAAATGGAAGTTTTGGAGATGAAAAATACAAAACTGAATTTAAAAAAATCATTTGAGGGGTTAAATAGCAGAGGCAAACAGAAAGAAAGACTCAGCAAACTTGAATACAGGTCCCTTGAAATTATTGAGACTGAAGAGTAAATGGAGAAAAAGGAAGAACAGTGAACAAAGCCTGAGAGACTTTTGATGGGAGTACATCAAGCTGACCAATATAACATTATGGGACATGCAGGGGAGAAATGACAGAGAAAAAGGCAGAGAAGTAATGGCCATGCATTTCACAAGTCTGAGGAAAGTTGTGGATATAGCAATACAAGCTTAACAAATGCCAAGTAGGATGAACACAAACAGACCCATACCAAAAGAAGAGTGGCTCATCATATACAGGGCAGCCTCTGTAAAACTATCAGTGGGTTCCTCAGGCAAAAAGGCAGGTCAGGGAGAATTCAACATTAGGCAAATGTCCTGCAAAAATGAGTGGGAAAGAAAGACATTCCCAGATCAACAACAGAAACTGAGAATGTCCATAACCACTAGACCTGCCCAACAAGGAATGCTAAAGAAAGTCTATCAAGTTGGAATTAAGGATGCTAGATGGCAACTCAAAACCATATGAAAATATCAGATTCTCCAGGAGAGACAAGTACACGGACAAATACAAAAACTAGCAAAGTATTATTGTAATTTTGAATTGTTACTCCTTTCCACTTTTATTGAGAAATTACTGACATCCATTATAACTCCACTTTTTTATTCTTCTACAAGATTAACAACAAATAGCCATAAGTAAATATTTAAGTATATATAATGCTTATAAATCTATGTTACTAAGTACAAAATATATAAAGATGTAATTTGTGACATCAATAAGGTAAAGTGTGGGTGAATAAATAAACAAGTAAATAAGGTGTGGGGAGAAGAGCTAAAAGAAGGGTTTTTGTATGCAATAAAGTTAAATATCAGATAAAAACAGGTTATTATAACTTTAAGATATTATATGCAATTCCCCATAGAAATCACAAAGAAAATATTTATGGAATTTACAGAAAAGAAAATGAAAGTTAAATCAAAATGTATAAATCAAAATGAGTAAAAAAATTAAATTCAAAAGAAGACAATAAAGGAGGAACAAAACAGTTAAGACATAAAGACAACAAATAACAAAATGCCAATAGTAGGCCATCCTACCAGTAACCACTTTAAATGTAAGTGAATTAAGTTCCCCAATCAAAAGGCCTGTACTGGCGGAATGATACCAAAAAACGAAAACAAAAAACAAAACAAAAAAACCCAGGATCCAACTTTATTCTCTCTATAACACACTCATTTGAGATGTAAGGACACAAACATAGACTTGGAAGTTAAAAGGATAGAACAAGATATTCCATGCAATTAGTAACCAAAAGACCAGGGTTGGGTATACTAATATCAGATAAAACAGACTAAGGCAAGAAGTGTTTCACGCAATGAAGAAGAACATTATTCAATGATAAGAGGTCTATTCACCAAGAGGATATAAGAATTATAAATAAATGTGCAGCCAACATCAGAGCACCTACATATCCAACTGACAGAACTGAAGGGAGAAATAGATTGATGTAGAATAAAAGAAGGAGACTTCAATACCACATTTTCAATAACAAACAGAATAATCGGACAGAAGATCAGTAAAAATTAGGGGACCTCAACAAGACTATAAGCCAATTGGTCACAACAGAGATTTACAAAATACTTCATCCAACAAGAGTAGAATAAACATCTTTCTCAAAAAGACATGGAAAATTCTTCAGTATAGACCAGATGTTAGCCCATAAAACAAGTCTTAAAAAATTTAGAAAGATGGGGATTGTGAAAAGTTATCTTTTCTGATCAAAATGAAATGAAACCAGAAAGGTTTCAGAAGGAAAACTGGAAAATCTACAAATATGTGGAAATTGAACATTACCTTAAACAACAAATGAGTCAAGGAATAAATCACAAAGGAAATGTGAAAATTTATTGAGACAAATGGGAATGAAACCACAACCAGGCGAAACTTATGGGATGTAGCAAAAGAAGTGCTGACAGGGAAATTTATAACTATCAATGCTGACATTGAAAAAGAAGAAATATCTCCAAGTCAGCAACCTAACTTTACACTATAAGGAACTAGAAAAAAAAGAACAAATGAAATCAAAAGCTAGCAGAAGGAAAAGAATAATAAAAATTAGCAAAATAGAGAATAAAAATAAGATAAACAAAACAAGATAAGCAGAATAGAGAGTAGAAACAGAGAAAATCCCCAAAATCAAGAGTTGACTCTTCAAAAATCAAAAACTGACAAACCGTTAGTGATACCGACTAATTAAAAAAAGAGAGAATACTCAAACAGCTAAGGGCAACAATGAAAGTTGGTCATTACGACAGATTTTATAGATAGGGAAGGGTTATAAGAGAATACTGTGAACACTGAGTAGTAAAAAATAACTGAGATGAAATGGATTAATTCCTAGAAATATGAAATTTCACCAAGACTAACCCAAAAAGAAATAGAAAATATGAACAGATCCATAACAAGTAAGGCTACTGAATCAGTCATCAGGTCTCCTTACAAAGAAAAACATTGGACTTGATGGCCTCACTGGTGATTTCTACCAAATATTTAAAGAAGAGCCAACACCAATCCTCTTAAACATTAACAGAAATATGAAGAGGAGAGAGAACTCCCTGACTCATTCAATGAGGCCAGCATTACTCCATAATCCAGAGATACTACAAGAAAAAACAACTGCCAACCAACATCCCTGATTAAGACCAGTGCAAGAATCATCAACAAAATACTAGCAAACTGAATTTGGTAGCATATGAAAAGGATTATGCACCATTACTAAGTGGGATTCATTCCTGGAATGCAAGAATGAGTCAATATACAAGAAACAGTCAGTGTCATAGGTCACATTATGAAAGGAAGGGTAAGTGACATGATCATCTCAACTGATGCAGAAAAAGCACTTGACAACATTCAAGTGCCTCTTAGCTGAGCATCTGACTCTTGGTTTCAGCTCAGGTCATGATCTCAGGGTACTGGGATGGAGCCTCAGGCTGTCCCTGCAGGTTCCCTGCTCAGCAGGGAACCTGCTCTCCCGCTCTCCCCACCCTCCACCCCTTCTCTTTCTAAAATAAATAATCTTTAAAAAAATAGAAATAGAATATGGCTATTATCTTTTAAGTCCCTTTCTAATTATAGCCATCTCCCTCCCCCTGGAGGTAGAATAACTTATTTCTGTTAATTACTTTTCCTTGCAATTTCATCACATAGGATATATCCCTAAACAATATAGAGGGTTCTTTTGGTTTTTGAACTTTAATATTAATGACATGCTTCTTTTGCTAACATTTTGACAGCTACCCACCATAATGAGTTTTATGGTCATTCATTTTCCCTGCTGTAAATGTTGTATTATATGAAAATATCACAGTGTATTTACTCTATTGTTGACCTGTAAGGTTGGCAGGATAATGGCCCCCCAAGATATCCATGCCATAATTCCAGAAGCCAGTGAATATGTTACAGTACATGGCAAAAGTGACTCTGCATATGTGATTAAGATCTTGACATGATAGTTAATACTGGATTACTTAAGCAGACTCAATAATAAGATCCTTGTAAGAGGAAGACAGTGTCAGAGTCGGACTAGAAAGTGCTACATTACTGGCTTTTAAGACAAAGGAAAAGGACACCGGCAGCCTCTAAAAGCCGGGAAAAGGGAAAGAATGGTGATTCTCCCCCAGAGCCTCCAGGAGAAACACAGCTTTGTTGATACCTTTATTTTATCCCTGTAAAACCCATTTTCAGACTTCTGGCCTACAGCATTACATGATCATAAATTTGTATTATTTTAAGCCACTAAATTTGTGGTAATTTGTTAGAGTGGCAACAGGAAACTAATGCAATCCATATTTAGGTTGTTCCCTGATTAAGTTAAAGAACAATGCTACACAAACACTTTTTTCTTTATCTCCCTATGTATATTTATAAGAGTTTCTCCAGCTTATATGCTTACAAGCGAAATTACTATAGCTCATTTCCAAAATAGGTATACCACTTCCCAATCCTACCAACAGCAGATAGAAGTTACTGCTAAATCCTATCTTTACCATTATTTGATATATTTTTTTAAAGATTTTATTTGGGGCACCTGGGTGGCTTAGTGGGTTAAGCCTCTGCCTTCGGTTCAGGTCAATATCTCAGGGTCCTGGGATCTGAGCCCCGCATCTGGGTCTCTGCTCAGCAGGGTGCCTGCTACACCGCGCGCCGCCCCCCTCTGCCTACTTGTGATCTCTGTCAACTAAATAAAATCTTTTAAAAATCTTATTTTTGGGGACGCCTGGGTGGCTCAGTTGGTTGAGCATCTGCCTTCGGCTCAGGTCATGATCCCGGCGTCCTGGGATCGAGTCCAGCATCGGGCTCCTTGCTCATCGGGGAGCCTGCTTCTCCCTCTGCCTCTGCCTGCCATTCTGTCTGCCTGTGCTCGCTCTCCCTCTCTCTCTCTGACAAATAAATAGGTAAAATCTTTAAAAAAAAAAAAAAGAAAAAAAAAGAAAAATAAAAATCTTATTTTTGTTTTATTTTATTTATTATAGATTTATTTATTATATTTTATTTATTATTTGACACAGAGAGAGAGAGCACAAGTAGAGTGGCAGGCAGAGGGAGAGGGAGAAGCAGGCTCTCCGCTGAGCAGGGAGCCTGATGTGGGGCTCCATCCCAGGACCACAGGATCAAGACCTGAGCCAAAGGCAGCTGCTTAACCAACTGAGCCACCCGGGCACCACAATTATTTGATATTTTAAAAATTTTTACCAATATAGTAAGCAGGAAAGAGTATCTGATTTTTGTACTGATGAAGTAGAATGTTTTATGTTCCATAAGACATGTGCATTTCTTTTGTGAAATACCTGGTTTTCATTTTTCTACTGGGTTGTCTTTTTCATATTAACATGCAGGATTCAATACTTTTCCCCTATTCTGGTACATTCTTCTGGAAATCCAACCTGACATATTATATTAGACTGTGTCTCTTAAGCTCTCTTTAACATTTACTAACCCATTCTCTCGCTGAGCTTCCTTCTGAATAATTCATGCTTTTATTTTCCATTCATTCATTCATTCAACATATTTGAGAATCTACCTCACATAAGCCTTGCACTGTTCTACCTGCTGGGTAGAACAGTGCAAAGGATACCAGAAAGACTAGCCAGAAAGACAAGACAAAATCAGAAAAGGAGAGCATCCTGGAAGCCCAGAGAAAATAAGTCTTTCAAGGAGAGTAAGTGATGAACCGTGGAGAAAAAACTGCTGTCTATAGGTAAAGCTAAGGTTTAAAAACTCACTATTGGCTTTAACAAGGAAGACACTATGGACCTTGCCAAGAGCAGTTTCCAAGGAGCTAGAGTACGTTCAAGAGAGAACCAGCATGGAAGGAGTAAGGATAATTCCTTTGATGAGTTTTTTTGATAAGAGAACAGAAAAATGGAGCAGAGCCAGGAGAGTTGGGCAGGTTGAGAGGGAACTGCAAACTACAATTAACACCATGTTTTAGAATGACAGTAACAGTCCATCAGAGAAGGAAAAACTCATGATCCAGGAGAGAAAGGGAAGAGTTGTTGAGCCCTATGCTTGAAAGAGGGAATGGGACCTAATGCAGGAGAGACAGGGATTGACCTTTGATAAGAGTTTACAGTTCATCTATGATAATCCATTGGAAGTCATGACATGTGGATTCAAAAACTAATAGGTAAACACATATGGATTACACTGATTACTCCAATTTTGTTAGTGAAATACGAAGGTAAGAAAAGGGGAAGTGTTGGAGGATTAAGTAGAAAAAGACATAAAATGGTAGCATGATTCAGTAATCCTTTCTTCTGGTGGATATAATCAGCTATCTAATCCACCCATTGAGTTTTTAATTGCAGCTCTAGAAATCACAGGTCTTTTTCCATAGTCTATATTTCTAATACCTCATTCATGGTGCCTAGTGTTTGGTGATTTGGGCTATTAGCTGCTTATTCTCCTTAACACTGTATCTTCAAGAATTCTTTAGGGCCTGGGTTGAAAATAAATTCTTCCAGAGGAAATGAATATTTGCTTTTACCAGTAAACCAGCCCCACTTCTGGGAGACAGATCCAATAAAATGAGATAATATATATTGAAACACGTTGGAGATTAAATACTATGATATGCTCCAACACTGTATTAGAAAATACCACCGGAAACAAAAACCAAATGTATCCACTTTTGAGGACGGTTTCACAAAATGTTCCTTTGAATATGCACAAATCTTTAATTTTTGAACTATATGTATTCATTTGGACATGATAAAATGATACGTATTCATTTGGATATAATAAAAGTAAACGTGCAATTATAAAACAGTAACACATGTAATTAGTAGATGAGAAAAACCTAAAGTGAAGTTTCCAGATTGATGACAAAGTATACAATTAACATAGGCTATAAAAAGAAAAAAATGAGAAAAGTCTCCTTTTAGAAAAACATCTAAATGTATACCCCAAAACTATCACCGCTAGAAGATAATTTTGCTAAAGACAATTTGAAAAATTTACTTTTTAGAAGATTTCCAGATTTCCATTCGTTCAGTGTTATCTAAGCAGGGCTCACAAGGTAGTTCAGAGGATAACTGCGTTGCAGTTCCTTACAAACAAGGCCTGTTTAAAATTGCTGATCGCCGGGTCCCATCCAGAGCCACTAAATCAGCACAGGTGGGAACGGGGCCAGAGAATCTGCATTTTTAACACGCTCACCAATAACGAAGCCGAAAGTCTGCCCCTTTGATTTTTACCAAATCATTCATTTAAAAAATACCCACACAAATATAATGTTCATGCTTTCTGGGATTTAGTGCACGACACCACAACGCCAGGAGGAAAGTGTGTGAACAAAGTCAGAAATGCACGTTTACAGGGTTGCACTCAAGGCTTCAGCCGTGCTCAGCAGGGAGCACCAACCGCTTCAAACAGCATCTCCCTCGCCCTCCAGCCACGGAGACACCTGCCCTCCCAGGGGCTCCGCCGCCTCGCAGCAGGGGCGACCGGGCACAGCCGCACCTACTGCTGCAGGAAAGCAGCGAACGGGGTTATCTGGGCGAAAGGCTCTGGCTTCCCACACCCTCGACCTCCAGCGCACTCTGTCCTGCAGGTGTCACGAGGCGCCCCCCGGGCCGGCCCACTCTCCCCACGTCAACCGCCACCCACCCGCAGTGTCCGCGAGCTTGCCCCTCAGGCCCCCCGGACCCCGCGGACCCGCTCAGCCGGCGAGAACTTGGCCGCCCTGAGAATGAGGGACGGCAGAGCCTGGGCGCAGCAGGGGGCTCTCCAGCCCAAGAGCTCCAGGACGCGGGGTCTGGCGTCCCTCCCCGCCCGCGGCACTCCTGCGGGACGCGGGGAACCCCCGGTGAGGGTCGAGCTCCCCCAGTCCGCGCGTCCCTCCCCACACAGCGGACGGCGTCCCCACTCCGCCCGGTCTCCCGCACACGCCCCGCCGCCCCACGAACCAGAAGAAGCGGAAACGCCTCCGGGAACCGTCACCGCCGCCCTCATCCTACCGCCGCCTCCACGAGCGTCGCCGCCCGGCAGTCACCGCGCGCATCTCGCAGGCGCCCCCGGACGCGGCGCTTCGGGTCACGGCCCCCGCCCGCGCGGTTCCCAACGCCCCTGCGGGTCCAGCCCGGCCCTGCCCGCGCCCCCGCCGCGGCCCGGTTGCCGCCAGCACCGCGTCCGGCCCCGCGGCCCCGCCCCGCCGGCCCTCGCCTCACCTGGGCCTCGACGACCCGCGGGAGGAAGCTCAGGGTGACCAGCAGCTACACTGCGGCCGCCCCCGCCCGGCGCCGGACCGCCGGGCCCCCTGGCTCATGCTGACCTCTCCCCACAGCGCGGCCGGCTGGGCCCCTCGAGGCCGGGGAACGGCGGGCGGCCCGAGCGAAGACCCAAGGGGACGACTCCCGGCGGTTGAGAGGCTCCAGGGTCAGAGGTCCGCGCCCTGCGGACGCAGGGGACGCCCTCCCCGGCTCCGGGTAGCTGCGAGTGAGGCCGGTGAGCCGGGCGCCCCCACTTCATCTCCCAGGCTGCCCCGCCCCCGGGTTCCCCTTCGCCCCGGCCACGCCCCTGCCGAGCGCGGGGCCTTGTGACAGTTGTGGTCCCTGCGCCGCCGCGGGCCCACCTCCTGCTGGGGGGCAGGGCCGGCGGCGAGGGTAGCCCTTGAGCTGCAGCGGCGGCCGCTCCGCCTCCCCCACGGCGGCCAGTGGGACAGGACCACGCGAGCCTCCAAAACAAGAGGCGCTGCGGGAGGGGCTCCGCCCCCCTCGGCCGGCCGCCGCGCCAACCCCTCCTCGGTGGTGCCTCCTGGAATCCCGGCCGGGGGTCAGGCCTGGATGGCCGGTCCCCGATGCCGCACAGCCCGAGGACTCCGGGACGCGCCCGTGGGGCCTTCCACTGCGAGCCGGGGCGCGCTCTGCGTCTCCTACGGCGGCCGCGGCCTCCGGCGCCCGGGGGGCCCGCTAAGCACCCGCCACTCGGGGAGGCGGCCCCGGCTCCTCTTCGACTTCACAGCCGCAGGCGTGGACGCCGTCCCCTCCTCGGTCCGCTCCCACTCCCTGCGGAGCGGACCGCTAGCGGAAGAAAGGGACGAGCCCCGGAGTTGATCGTAACCTGTGGGGTGGGGACGAGCGCTCCGACGACCTGGGAGGGCTGCGGCCTGGCTCCGCCCCCGCCTCCAAAACATCCCAGTTTCACACGGGGCTTCAGACGGACGAAGGTTCCTTAACCTCCGCGAGCCTCAGTCTATTCGTCGTGAATAATCCCCGACCCAAACCCTGTTTTAGGATGGCATTAGACTCTGTACGTAAAGGGCTTAGGATGGCGCCAGCACAAAGGAAGTTCAACGACAGCTGCTATTCGTTTTATTAATAGCCTTGATTTCTAGAAAACTAGCAATACACAGGCTTACACGTATGCGGTGTGTATTAGACTCCCAGTGCTTCTGTAACAAACGACCACACATTTAGTAGTGTAAACAAGACATTATCTTAGAGTTCTGAAAATCAAAAGTCCGAATTAGAGAAGCAGGGCTGCATCTCCTAAAGGCTTTAGGGGACAATATGTTTCCTTTCCTTTCCCAGTTTCTAGAAGCCACCTGCGTTCCTTACAGCTCATAACTGTACACCACACTGTCACATCTTCACTCCCTCGGCTTCCACTGTTACATTCTTTCTCTTGCTGACCCTGACTCTACTGCCTCCCTCTCATAAAGACCCCTGTGATTACACAGGGCCCACCCAGATAATCCAGGATAATCTACCCACCTCAAAAAAAAATTTTTTTTTAAATTTTCAGGAGACAGAGCTTGTTTATTGGGTAGGTAGGTGGGCACCAGACCCCAAAATTCTTAATCACATCTGCAAAGTCCTTTTTGCCATATAGGGTAACAAACTCACAGGTTTTGGGGATTAGGGTGTACACATGTTTGGGGAACATTGATCAGCCAACACATAGTGTGTTATACCTTTCTGAGCACTTTCATTATTTGAGGGGCCTGTGCAAAATGAACATTCAGGGTCCTGGTTTAAAAGATGGTAAGAATTTGAACCAGGGACAACAGAGCATTCAGCCAGGTGCAGGGCCCTTCTGAGCCACGTCAGTCCTCTTCCTCTTCAGCAACTTGGAATTTTTGTTGGACTCTTCCGGCTATTTTTTCACGCTTCCTCTTTTCTTTGCCAAACCTCTATTTTCTATCCTCCCATTTCCTTTTGTCCCTTATATAAATGTGATCTCTCCCGATTCTGCTAAAGCTTTTCTCTTGTCCAATCCAATGGAGTTGTTTGTTTTGTTTTGTTTTGTTTTGTTTTCAAGATTCCTCATCTCTGCACCACGTTTGGTTTTATTGCTAACACATACTTTGTGGGATTATGTTATTTAAAAAATCCCGGGAATTTTTTGTTCTGGTTTAAAAAAAAAAAGGTTAGGGAAAAAAAAGTTTAGGTTATACATTTTCTTATTACAAAATCTCAGGTCCTCTAGTGGACCTTTCATCTCAGGTCCTCTAGTGCTTTTGAAATCAAGGGCAGCAACCACGGTCTGTAGTTAGAGTCCTTCTAGATTTGTTCCTGCAGAACAATTTGAGTGGTCAGTGGCTGGAAGGAAGTAAGGGGTCACAGAACTCCAGTGCGGGGGTCCAATAGCTATTGTCTTCCTGGTTATCAAACCCAGGAAGTAACAAGCAAGTGAAATTAGAAAGTGTTGGTGTTTTGCACGAGATATGGTGCACCCAAATGCATGCCTAATGACGTCTACCGAGATCTGTCTTAGCGTTAATTGTTACGAGTGTGTGTGGGGGGGTTGTTCCTTTGTGAACAGACTGCTCCATTTGTCCTCTCCCCCTGCCTCTTTGTGTACCTTTGCTTTCCCTAAAATCAACAACACTGAAACCAGCGTTGTTCAAGTACCAGTGATGTCATCCTTGCTTGCAGCAGAGTTCCACGATGACACTCAGTTTGAACTTTTCCACTTTGAACGCTGTGGCTGGAAGTTGTGACAGAGGAAAGAAAGTGCCAACACTAATCCTCATTGGTTGAAAGAAAAACCAGCTCCTGCTAAACTTTTCAAGAAAAAATAGCAAATGACGAAAATGTAGACGTGCTTATAGTTCCAAGGAAGATTTCACTGTTCATGCTTCCAGGAAGGCAAGTTCGTGAGGACAGCTTTCAGGGGCACTAAACAGAGTCTTTCCCAGGACACTGCCATTGGACCCATCAATGCCAATTGCTTGTAGTCCTTTGTCCTTCCTACCAAAATTCAAATTCCTTCTAGAATTTAGCTTGGAGGGAGGGAACAAGCCCCTTGACTGACAACCCTGAAAGTCTACAGGGAATGAGCAAAATGTTACACAAATCAACAGTGAGTGCTACTCCCTTCAATTCTTAGTAGAAAGGGAAGGGGTGGTGAAGATGCCTGGGTGGCTCAGTCAATTGAGCTCCAACTCTTGATTTCGTCTCAGATCATGATGTCAGGGTCATGAGATTAAGCCCTGCCTTGCCTCTGCACTGAATGTGGAGCCTTGACATTCTCTCTCTCCCTTTCCCTCTGCCCCTCCCACCGCTCATGCATGTTCTCGTTCCAAGTAAACTAATACAATTGAAAGAAAGAAAGAAAGAAAGAAAGAAAGAAAGAAAGAAAGAAAGAAGAAAAGAAAGAAAATGGAAGAGATGCTGGTCAGACATGACCCTTCCCTTCAGGAAGATGTGGTTGTATTCAGATACTGGAAATAGCAACAATTTGCCTTTTGTAGTTTATGTAACTTATGATTTACCAGCCACATCTGGATTGGATGGACCTAATTTTCTGGAAGTAAGGTATCTTAAAAGTGACATCACTTTGGAAATTGAAGAATTTATGGGCCTCCCAGATCTATTAATCTGAGAAGGGGCAGGGCCAGCTATGAAGCTAATCGGTACAAGGCCCTTATTACAAACAATGAGAAGTTGTCATTGATTTGGTTGGGACAGATTATGGGAGGGGGTTAGCCTGGAGGAACAATCTTAGTGTAGATAGTAATTCCACTAGGGCTAGCCATGACTCTTTTCCCCATGATTCTTAATGGAACCAAACAGAATCAGCCTATGTGTCCCGAGGATGACTCGTGTGGTTTAGCTTTTCTTTTTATTTATTTATTTTAAAAAATTTTTTAAAGATTTTATTTATTTGACAGACAAAGATCACAAGTAGGGAGAGAGACAGGCAGAGAGAGAGAGGTGGAAGCAGGTTCCCTGCTGAGCAGAGAGCCTGACGCTGGGCTCGATTCCAGGACCCTGGGATCATGACCTGAGCCAAAGGCAGAGGCTTTAACCCACTGAGCCACCAGGCACCCCACATTTTTAAATGAATAGTCTCAAAATGTGCTTAAGGTTAATCTTACACATTTTTGAAATATAGACACACTGACAGCACACACAAAACCAAACTGATATTTGTTGCAGTATCTCTCCATTTAGCTCTCAAAAACAAATGATTCCCCATCCCTTTCTATCCCTTTGTTTCCCTTCCCATCCTTTGTACCCCATACCTCTCCCTTCTCTGAGAGGATGGCCCATCTCATCCCGTGTTCTGGAGTGAGTTTTCTAGAGCCCTATTGCTGTTCCCACCCATGATACTCATTTAGCACGAACAATCTGCTATTCCGTATCAAGAGTTAGCTTTTGCTGCACATTCATGTATTATAGACATCTAGACGGTAGAGTTTCAGAAGACTCTGTCTTCTTATACTGTATTCTATTTAGTGGCTATCTCAGTTCCCATGAACAATAGTTGATGAATTGGTTGATGTATTGGTTACTATTTCTGACAATCTCAATTTCTCTTAGAAGATATCTGTCTCAGAACTAATCCTGGATTGGGTACCCCCGAACGTTTCCTGTGGACATCTGGGAAATAGGGTCATTGGACAGGAACATTCCTGGAGAAGGCAGTAAGAAGAAACTGACAACCTTTCATTAAGGCGAGGGATTCCAGTTCCTTAAACAGAGGTGTATTTGGGAACTATCAAAAAAGACTGAGGACAGTAACAGACTTGTTAGAGGATTGGTTGAAACCCATTACTGGAAATTCATTACTTTAAGCTTTTTGTTTTTTTCCTCAAACACTATTTGAAATGTCTACACCCAAGGTTGTTGAAGCAATGGTGTGAGAATGGTCTTGAGCAGATTACTATAATGCTTAAGAGACTTTGCACTGGGTCTGTAGGTTTCCAAGATACCATCAAATGTATTGTGTTTTCTTGATGATTTTTTGGCTTGGTGAACTCGTGACTTCTAGTGAAGGAAATCATTGATGTGTGGTTCCAAATGTAAGTCAAGGTAATGGGGTGGAAATTTAATACCATCAGTAATTTTCACTCCTGATAGCAAGCTGAATTGTGATTAATGAGCCTGCTGAGTAGAGGAAATCTGTTGTGTTTAAACAAGTTAATTTGCAGATAGTACTGCTCTGTTAACAACCTGCCAATGGCAATTTTTTTAAAAGTGAATTTCCACCTGTAACTTAGTTATGAAGGGAATTTTGGCTTGGAGGTAGGATTTCTTGAATTTTACTGAGGACATCTCTTCTCCTGTTCTTTTGACAAGGGATAGGGATTAAAAGTAATTAAAATGAAAGACCTTGGCTGGCCTGTGGCTTACTCTTAGTTATCTATATAAAGCATTTACTGTTTTTCTTTAATATTTACTCAGCTGTGACATGCTCAAGTATTTTCACTTAATAACATTAAAGCTGATAAACTTGAGTCCATTAGAATTATTTCCATTTCTAAAGGAGTTTACCCGGAGATATATGCAGTTTGCACAAAACTTTATTTTACATGACAAACACATGGCATTATGTTAGAAGTTAATCTATAATGCGATCACAGGGGAAATCTATTAAATGTGATAACTGGAAAATGAGAATCATTATTTTGCCAATTTCACTCTCCCACCTAATGTCTATAATGCAAAAGACTTCACATAATCTCAAAGTTCTATGCCACTGGCCTGCACATTGGGACTATCTGACTTTGGTCCAACTCTCACTGCAGTCCACTCTGCGTATGATCCAGGGCACAGCGTGTGATGGCAACCGCCACAGATGTTCTCACGATGTGAATATGAACGTTACAGGAAGTAGAGAGGGCCAAGGTCATGGAGACAGTGAGGGCAGGGAGGCAAAGGCAGCGAAGGCCCCTGGTAGCCATCGGTGATGGCTAGAGGTGTTTCTGTGTTGGCCCCAACTGAGTTCCCTCCTGTCAGTGCGTTCCCATACAGTCATTGGAATCTCAAGAAGTTTCATTTTTTTCCAGATCCAGTTGTTTTTTCCCGAGATCAGTCTCATATGCATATTGAGTCCAGCCAGTCGCCTCGACCTTGCTCGGTGCTGCTGCTTGTTTTCCGAGGCTCACATTCACGTTTGCCCCCAGACTGCTGCCCTACGGCTCCTCTTCCCCATTCCCTCCAGCCCTAGAGTCTGGTTTCTATTGTGTAGGTTCCCTACCTCCTGTGCCTTGACTTCTCTCACTGGCCAACATCTTGATTCAGATTTGGATTCCATTTGGCCTTAACAGAATCACATACTTGCTGGCTTCCATTTTGTGTTATTTTCTTTCTCCTGTTTAGGAACTTCTGACGATCTCTCATAGATATAGACTTTAAGGATCTTCTCCTTCTACTTGAGCAGGATGTGCATCTTGCATTTAGAATCTTACATAAAACCTCGTGCTCTTCTCTCAAAAAAAAAAAAATTAAAAGAGGAGCATAGCATATACTCCTCAAGGCACTATAAGTACCTTTTACATGATTCCTCTTAAGGTTGGAATCCCAGTGGGATTCTCATTGTTTGTGACTATCCACAGTCCCCCACAGAAGCAGGATGACCCACCACATTATATGACATCCTTGGGACTCTTCTAGTTCCCCAAGAATGAAATGGGTCATTTATGCCTCTCCTTTCTTCCATGATCCCAAGGATTCACTATATTGCTATAGAATAAAATCAACAGGGATACCTGGGTGGCTCAGTTAAGCATCTGACTCTTGATTTCAGCTCAGGTCATCATCTCAGGGTCCTGGAATGGAGCCTCCAATCACACTCTGTGCTCAGCATGGAGTCTGCTTGGGTTTTTCTCTCCCTCTCCCTCTGCCCCCCCCAATAAACAAATAAATCTTTAAAAAAATAAAATCAATTACAATTTCTTAGAAAATACTACCAATTTTTACAAGGCTGCAATTGCCACTGGGTTATAAAACAGTCAGAAAACACAGAGAAAATATTCAGTTATTTTAAAGATAACGTTACAATTACTTGAGACAATCTTTTCCCCAATTTTCAGGTTCTGTTTTTAAAATGTCTTAAAATCTCATGCTCCTAGTCTGTGGTGCTTTTTCCCAGACATCCCTTATGGGATGGATATGGGCTTATCATACCACTAAATTAGCGTGATTCTTTGCTGTACAAAATTATTTATCAAAGAAGTCCTCTTTTCAAATGCCTTCATTGCACTATTTTACTTGCCATGTATAGCAATTTACTAATTTATCAAGAATGGCTCTAAGGTTTTTAATGACAAGAGAACACTTTGGAAATGAGAGGTTCTAGTTCTTCAAAAACCTATGTTTGTATCTGAAAGGTTTGCAGAATTATTTTTTTTTTAAAGATTTTATTTATTTGTCAGAGAGAGAGGAGAGCGAGCGAGCACAGGCAGACAGAATGGCAGGTAGAGGCATAGGGAGAAGCAGGCTCTCCGCCAAGCAAGGAGCCCGATGTGGGACTCGATCCCAGGACACTGGGATCATGACCCGAGCCGAAGGCAGCTGCTTAACCAACTGAGCCACCCAGGCGTCCCCAGAATTATTTTTTAATAGAGTAGTTTTAGGTTCACAACACAATGGAGTGGAAAATACAGTTCCCCTATATCCATCCCATCAACCCGCACGGCCTCCCGAATAATCAACATGCCCCACTAGAATGGTATATTTGTTATAATCAGTGAACCAACATTGATACATCATTAACACCCAAAGCCCATAGTTGATATTAGGGTTTGTTTTTTGTGTGTTATACATATGATCAGTTTTGACAAATGTGTAATGACAAGTATCCACCCTTGTCCTATGAGATGGAATAGTTTCACTGCCTTAAAAATCCTGTGCTCGATTTGTGTCTATCTCCTCAGTGAAATCATTTTTTCTTTTCTTTTTTTTTTAATTTTATTTATTTATTTGACAGAGAGAGATCACAAGCAGGCAGAGAGGCAGGTAGAGAGAGAGGAGGAAGCAGGCTCCCTGCTGAGCAGAGAGCCCGATGCGGGGCTCGATCCCAGGACCCTGAGATCATGACCTGAGCCGAAGGCAGCGGCTTACCCACTGAGCCACCCAGGCGCCCCTGAAATCATTTTTTCATCAACTTTCCTGCCCCGAGGTTCATGTCATAAATGGAAAAATCTGTATCAGTCGGAATTAATTCTAACCATGTAGAATAAAACAAAGCAAAACATCAAATTCAACTAAACTGAAATAAGCTTTCTCTTCACTCTACATGATGTGATTTCAAGAGAAAAAAAAAAAGATGTGTAGTGGTGTCCAGTTATCTTACTAAATGTTAATGATCATCAGTTCAATCTTCTGACCACAATTATGACACAGGAGGGTGGGATTTTGAATGTAGCAATATGGATATCTTGTACTAAGGCAGAGACAAGAGAAGTGTCTATAGCACTGTCAAGGTTATGGAAGAAATTGAAGGTAGAGGGTGCCTGGGTGGCTCATTCGGTTAAGCATCTTCCTTCAGCTTAGGTCATGTTGCCAGAGTCCCAGGATGGAGCCCCACATGGGGCTAGTTCCTACTTGGTGGGGAGTCTGCTTCTCCCTCTAACACTGCCTGTGCCTCCCCCTGCTTGTGCACACACACACACACACACACACCCTCTCTCTCTCTCTCTCTCTCCCTCTCCCTCTCTCATCAAATAAACAAGTAAAATCTTGAAAAAAAGAAAGAAAGAAAATGAAGATAGCCTTCCTTTGGGATAGCACCCTACAGCTCAGACTCCGTATAACTGTGTGTACACTCACCTATGAAAGGACTAGCACTTCATACCAGGATTAACTGAGGATTCTCTGCACCTCCCCCTACTCCACAAGATATGTATGCCATCTGCACATCCCATTTTGTATCTACATTAAAAAGCCTAATTCCGATTTATGTTTTTTGAGTAACAACTGGAAAATCTCTTGACTGTTCCAAAAAGTAATTTTGAATAGAAAGCTACTAATGTGTTTTTGTTGATGAATTTCTATGACGTAGAGGAATAAAGTAGTCACTTCCTTGCTGCTGGAGCTAAGGACAGGCCACCACTCAGCAGGCAGGGAGTGGGGGGGATTATAAGGGAGCATAAGCATCAAATGAATGATGAGACCAGGTGATTTTTTAGAGTTTTTCAATCCTGACTTTCAGTGATTCCACTTAAAAAACAGAGCACTCTACTTGGACCTTTTATTTTTCAACCAATGATCAAACAAAAAGCCTTTTCCTAACATTGTTTAAACATTTTAGAATTATCCTTTCCCATTTGCAGTATGAGCATCAGTACCCACAATTCAGCAAATGGCCCATTATCCCGTGTTCCCACATTTAATAGCTTGAACTGGAAAGTAGCTATAGATTGCAAATTGAATGACTGGAGCAATCAATAGCCATATATTAACAACTTTTGAAATAGACTAGACTACACATACTAATGCCCAAGAAACAGGAATGTAACACACTTTGAGAAAAAAGAGATAGCAAGAAAAACTTTCTGACTCAAAGATCTAAACTAACAACTGGCTGATGTGTAGATAAAAAGAACTAATTATTGTGGGGTTATTTTAATAGACTTGTACGAAAAGCACTTTAAAATGTCCAGATAACAGTGTCAGAAAGAATTATTTAGGAGAAAAGCCACTGGGCTGTCTTGGAATATTAGTATACCATTGTCTCACTGTTCATGGTGACATCATTAGCAATGTGCAGACTTTTCAGATTATAAAGATACTCTTTTCATCCCAGGGTCAGTACCTCTGCCATGGCTATCTTTGTATTTATAAAAGAAATATGTTAACCAGAAATTTTATTTCATTTCCAAAAAGCATATAGAAACCAAAGTATAGCCACTCCCTCACCTACCCACTGACCAGCATCTGCCTTTACTTCTGTGCCTCCACCCTTACACCCAGCTCTGCTCCCTTTGCCAACCAAAAGGCATTTCTCTAACAATTCTCTCATTGTGTTCTGCATGATGGATTTCCCACTCTGCTGACGGATTCCTTCAGTATTAAAAACATGGTGAAAGTACTCCCACCTTTTAAAAACACTTTCTTGACCCTATTTCTGCCATGTCTTTCTTTTTTACAGAACCCTCCTTAAACTAGTTATCTATATTTGCTGTGTTCAGTTCTGCTCCTCTTGTTCTCTCCTTAACTCCCTTAAATTAAACGTTTGCCCCCACTGCCCCACCAAAACTGCTCTTGGGGAAGCTCCCCACTGACTTCTTTATTGCTATAACCAACGCCAGTTCTCAGGACTCATTGATCTGACCTAAAGCAGCATTTCGCACTGCTGAGCACCTTCTCCTTGAAACACTTTCTTCACATGACTTCCCTGGTTTTGCTCCTATACCTTAGTTTTTCTTTCCTCTCAGTCTTTTTGCTGGTTTGTCCTCAATTCCCATGACCTCTAAATAAAGCCTCCTTGGGACACCTGGTTGGTGCAGTCAGTTAAGACTCCAACCCTCGGGGTGTCTGGGTGGCTCAGTCAGTTAAGCACTTACCTTCGGCTCAGGTCCTGATCCTGGGCCCTGGGATTGAGCCTCATGACAGGCTCCTTGCTCAGAAGAAAGCCTGCTTCTCCCTCTCCCTATGCTCACTGCTCCCCCTGCTTGCACTCTCTCTCTCTCTCTGTGTCAGATAAATAAGTGAAATCTTAAAGAGAGAGAGAGAGAGAGAGAGAGATAACACTCCAACTCCTGATTTCAGCTCAGGTCATGATCTCTGCACTTAGTAGGGAACCTGCTTGAGACTCTCTCTCTCCCTCTCCCTTTGCCCCGCCCATGCCCCCCCCCCCACTCATGAACACACACTCTCTCTCTTTCTCAAACAAATAAATGAATCTTTAAGTACGGCCTTCTCTTTTCTTATTTACTCTCACTCCCTTGCGATTTCATCCCAGCACTTTGAATTCTGTCCTATGATAGCGGCCAGTTTAGATGTCTGCATTCAGTTGCAAACACTTGTCCTTCTGTGCCTGGGACACATTTGTTTTGATGTCTGACAAGCATCCTGCTCTGATATACTCTTCTTGACGTCTTCCCCATGTGAAGAAATGGTGGCTCCCTACTTCCAGGGAGTCAGCCCCAAGTTATTGATGCTGTGTTGTCCTTTCTCTTTCTTTCTTTCTCACCCCAGTCTGGTCCAATAGCAAATCCTGCCGCTCTTTCCTGGAAATACATCGAGAATCTGATCCCTTCTCACCATTCCCACCACCGCCTCCCTAGACCAAGCCACCATCATTCCTCGTGCAGATTATGGCAAAAGCCTCCTAACTTGTCCTCCTGCTTCTTTCCTTATTTGTCTTTAACTTTTCCTCAAACACACCATAGCATTCTTGTTAAAAACACGTCAGATCATGTCATTCCTGTGCCCGTAACCCTGCAAAGGCTCCCTTCTGCTCCTCATAAAAAGCCTGAGTATTTACAGTGACCTCCTGTGATCTGACCCTCATGATTCTCTAACCTCGTCTCTATTTACTTTCCTCTCTACACATTCAACTTCAGCCAGATCTGCCTTTGTTGTTCTCCAGACACACTGAGAAAGCTTCCGCCAGCTTTGCAACTCCTGTTCTCTGGCAAACTCTCCTTCAAATACCAAAGACCTACGTGCCTGCTCCTCCTCCTTCTCCAGATACGCACTCAAAATTCAATTTCTCGGGGCACTTCCATGCCTAGAATTGCGATTTCCCCAGCCTGGTACTTCCTCTCTTTACTCTGCTTTAGTTTCTCCTTGGCACTACTTGCAAATACTACCCATTTCACTTCTCTTGTTTATTTCCTTTCTTTTCAATTAAAAAGGAGAGATTCCTCTGCAAACAGAACAGCACCTGACATGTAGTAATCACTCAATAACTATTTGTTGAACAGATGAGTTAACAGTGTAGACTTTATGCCCAGCGGTTTCAAGCCCATAATACAGATAGGTCCTACAATCCTCATTTACAAAAAAATAAGCTTGTGAGCTGTTAGGATAAACCAATTGCCTTGGCCAAGGATGGGAGTAGAGTTCCTGTTTAGAATAGCTAAAACAATGCATGGGAAAAAATGGTGGCAGTCACCCCTGAATGATTTTTCTGGTGCTCTAGGTCATGGGAGAGTACTGAGGGAAATTACTCTCCAAGATAGTTATACTACTGCTGATTCAAATTCAGGAGGCAAGACGATGTAAGTATAATAGCCCAACATTGTATAATCTGTTATTTAATACATGACGAATGATTCCCTGCTTCACTTCTCCCGGGTCTCTCTGAATGGGGACTCACATGGTGGGCACAGAAATGGAGTCAGGCAGAAAAGGAGGAGTTGCAAAAGTCCAACGATCCATGAAGCATAGCGCCTTTTGTCAAAGTCACCCAGCCTGGGGATGGGTTTTAGACAGTGCGGAGTTGATCCAGACACAAATGTTTCCAGCTCTAATCTTCCTTTTCACCCTTTAGCAAACAGGAAAACATTTCCTGTAGTAATACTTACCTTTTCCAAGTTTGTGCCATAGTGCAAAATTCGTAGATATCTACCTGAACAGGTTTAAGCAAGGAAGACTATATTACAAGGACATAGGAGGGACCCACGGACCACAAGAGCAAGGAAGAGGTTAGGCTGTGAGAATAAAATGGAATTAGGGACCCCCAATTCCTGGGTAATCTCAGTGTTTCTCATCTCTGCCCTTTCCTGGCTGTCAAGTTGTCTTTTTCACTGCACAGCAGCTTTCTCTGCTTCTCGTTGCATAGACACAAACTGTGGCAGAAACCCTCCTCTAAGATTTACCTCTCATCGTCGCTACAATAAGATTATAATCTCTTGGTCCCAATTCCAAGTTTCCAGAAACTGCCTGAGCCTGGTACCCACTTCTGAATCACTGTATTTGTATAAACATGGATACTTTTATCTGAACGGGGTGGACGACCATAGACAGTTGCCAGAACACCTGGGAGTGGTTTGGGTGCAGACTGGTCAGGAGGACCCAGCAGACATCCACTCTATTTAGGCTTCATGGACATTCATGATAAAAATGTTCTATTTGTAATACTACCCTTTCTCCTACCTCTCAGTTCAGGGTCAGTCTGACCTCTCAAAGAAGGCAGTAAGTATTTTACAGTAAGATTGGGGCAACCCCTAGTGAAGTCAAATAGGGGAGAGAGTGGGATTGTCAAAAGGAAGAGAAAACTTTAAGCTCAATGAGCACATGAAGGACCATGCCTGACTAGTTCACCACTGAATCCGTGCTCCTAGTATCAGCCTGGGAATAGGACTCTGTGAATGTTAGCTGTTACTATTACAGTAAGAACTCAACAAAACTGGGGCAACTGGGTGGTTCAGTGGGCTAAGCCTCTGCCTTCAACTCGGGTCATGATCTCAGGGTCCTGGGATCAAGCCCTGCATCGGGCTCTCTGCTCAGCAGGGAGCCTGCTTCCCCCTTTCTCTGCCTGCCTCTCTGCTTACTTGTGCTCTCTCTCTCTCTGTCAAATAAATAAATAAAATTAAAAAAAAAAAAAGAACTCAACAAAACTCATTGAATGCTGTGGATATGGAGGGGGAAAAAAGAGTTATAAGAGTGTCCCCAATAAAAGCCTCTGATGGCACAAATATTTCCATTTCTCTGACCTCATTATAGAACCAGGATGTGTGGTGGAGGTGGCAACTGACAGTAGCCAGGAGGATTTAACAGTATTAGGGCTCATCGCAACAGAACAAGATAAATTAAACAAATGAATAGCTAAACCAAGAGGCTCCATATGACATAAGCCAACAACCCTAAGTAGACTTGGCAACCAACCCGTCCCTTACATCCATTAAATCAGTCCCTCCAGAGATGGCCATCGTGTCAGTGTCTCTAATTCTTTCAACCTGGGTCTGTAGTCTGGTATAGGATTTTCATCCTTGGTAATCTTGTATGCATTTTTGTCACAACAAACAGACATCTGAAAGGAAGATCGGATATCACTAGTGGTGACTCTTGGCTTAATTTCTCTCTCCTGCTTGACATATTCACAGAAATGGTAACAAAAACAACACACCCTTGTTTTACTTGGGGGAGAACAGGAGCTCCTACCAGGAATGAGCTCTCTGCACGGATCACTGCTCTGTCACCAGGACTCCTTTCTTCCCTCCAGTGGAAAGGTAAAGTAGCCTCTCTTAAACCAAGAACAGAGAAAACTCACATGGTCAAAAAAAGACAAAACAAAACAAGGTCTTATACTGCAAGGAAGAGGAAGTGGACCTGTACTTTATACTGGGAAGAAGTTATTCCAAACAATAGACCGCCAACCAAGGAAAATAAACTATTAAAAGGGCTAGTGAACTGAGAGCTGATTGTTGAGTAAAAAACAAGGAAATTTGTGCTTTCGCCTTGGGCAGTTGTAGATGACACCTGGTTAGGAGGCTGCAGGATGAAATTGTGCGACCTCAGGGCACCCATTTAACCAAGACCCTCAAACCCAGCTCCGGTGATGTCACCTGCTACAAAGTTAAGGTAAGATAGAGGAATAAAATAAAACTATGGGGAAAGGAATTTTATGCATGAAGTTCTTCATCCCCCTTGAGCTGCATAAGAACGTGCCTTGGATCTGGAACATTTCTTACCAAGAGATGAAAAGTCACCACATCCTCTGTTGACTTTGTCACCTTGTGTGGGAATATCGTTCTCTGTTTCAGACTCAGTGTGTGATCCTTGGTCCTGCTTAAGCATCATATGGCACCAGGCCAACCCACTGCTGTATCTGTCTCTTGTAGGGAGGGGATGGGGTCCTTCTGCTGCAGTTCCAGAGGGGTGCAGGGGAGCCAACTGCCCCATAGTGGTTGGGGAGGGGTCTGCTCACGATGCGATACCAACATCCACTACTGAAGCTGATCTTACTGTCCCTTCTCCTCATGAGTAAAGTATATTCCATCCAGTGCTGGACTGCACTGTGTTCTCCTTGGTGACTCCAAAAGCATGATACAGTGGGCAGAAGTGTTCACACTTTTACTCCTCTTAATAAGCAACCAATGCAACTTGCTCAACAAAAACATAAAGCAAACCCTAAGGCAAATATAAAAATTAGGGACAAATTTGGAATTGTGAATGGTGATTCCCCAGGCTGTTGAACTAAAAATACTGTTGCCTAGAAATTCTGAATTATGTTTATCACTAGAATAGGAGGTATTATTTTGTTATTTGCTCTCATTCAGATGAACATTAGCCCCCTATTTCTAATTTAATATAAACAAAGACCAATATGGAAATATACTATGCCACAAGAAAGTCTCCCCTCATTTGTCTCCATTCCAAAGGAAAAATCAAAGAAGAATCCTTCCATGGATCCTTGGAGATACTTCCACGAAGTTCCCAGAGACTGGAAGTGGGTGCCATAACTGACAAATTCTAAGACACTGGGATGCGCTTTAGTGTAGTGCTTCTCAAACTCTAGGGAATGTCATTAAAATGCTGTTTCAGACTCAGGAGTTCTGTTGGAAGCCTAAGATTATGCACTTCCTTTTCCTTTTTCTTTTTAGGTTTTAATTATTTATTTGACAGAGAGAACAAGCAGGAAGAGTAGCAGGCAGAAGGAGAGGGAGAAGCAGACTCCCCACTGAACAGGGAGCCTGTTGCGGGGCTCGATCCCAGGACCCTGAAATCATGACCTGAGCTAAAGACAGATGCTTAACCAAACTGAGCCACCCAGGTGCCCCAGATTCTACATTTCTCACAAGCTCCCAGGTGCATGCAGCTGATGCTGCCGGTCAACACAGGCACTGTGAGTAGCAAGGTCCTAGCTCTTGGTTTATCTTCTATTTTGTGGTTTTACCAGTTGTGGTTCTGAATGAGCTGAAGAGCTACGAAGAGCTTCAGTATCTAAATTCCACCTTTCTGAGGGGCAAATCTAAAACCAATCAAATCTGGGGTGCCTCGGTGGCTCAGTGGTTTAAAGCCTCTGCCTTCGGTTCAGATCATGATCCCAGGGTCCTGGGATCGAGCCCTTTGTTGGGCTTCCTGTAAATGGGGAGTCTGCTTCTCCCTCTCCCTTTGCCCATCCCTGTGCTTGTTCTCTCTCTCTGTCTGTCTAATAAATAAATAAGATCTTTAAAAAAATAAATAAAACCAAGCAAACTCAAGACTACAGTGAGGGGCTGAGTTATATACAATGAGTGAGCATAGAATCTACATCTCAAGGAGCCCCCACTCCTCTTGTTTGCCCACCATGCTAGATATTTTTCAGGGAAGTAGGTTTTAGACTATGCTCTGCCAGTGCCAAGCCAGCTGCATTTATTTCTTGCATTTATATCTTATCTAAGCTTCTGGAAGGAAAGAATGGCCAACTGAAAGTAGAGAAACTTCAGGTGAAGAAGACAGATTGTGAAGCTATCATTAGCATTCAGTGGGTATCTTTCCAAGGTAAACATGCCTTTGCCTGTTAAAATGGCTATTCTCCATCATGGAGCTACACGGGTAATTTCATTACAAGACCACAAATCTCCAAAAGCACATATTCTGGTGTAAATAATATTATACTCTACTGTACTTGCCATTTTTATAAGATCGTTTTGTAAGTGTACATTTAAATCAATCTTTTCTCTTGTTTTAAACTTTAGTTTTTCATGGGTCATTTATTTCTTCTCTTTCCCAAAGACTTTTATTCCTTCTTCCACTTGTACCTATAACCTCAACTCTAAGTACTTCCTGTGCCTAAATGCTAGGCTCGTGCCCATCTCCCTTCTACTCCCTCTGACCCACAAAGGAAATAATTTATTATAAAAACTTCATTCTTCAGTTGAGGGTTCAAGTATAGAGCTATGGTTTTTGATTTTTCTTCTTTTAGATCAATCCTAAATCTTTTAACTCAATAAAATGAGTGTTTACCTCAGCTAGGGTATTATTATTTACACACAGACTTTTTTAAAAAGATTTTATTTATTTGAGAGAGAGAAAGAACAGGAGCACACATGAGAGAGCATGAGTGAGAGATGGAGAGAAAGAGAGAGCACACAAGCAAGGGGAGGCAGAGGGGCAGAGGGAGAGGGAGAAGCAGACACCCCACTAAGCAGGAAGCCCAATGTGGGGCTTGATCCCAGGACTCTGGGATCATGACCAGAGCTGAAGTCAGACACTTAACCTACTGAGCCACCCAGGCACCCCAATTTACAGATATCTTTTAAAAGTAAAACTGAACCTAAAAAAAAATAATAAAAAAATAAAAAATAAATAAAAAATAAATAAAACTGAACCATGATTTAAAGCTACATATGGTATTTGTACATATATGGATAAGATCTGGACCAAAAATATGGACAATTGAAAGCAGTTTGATACACTTGCAAGAATGTAGGTACCTTTTATTTTTTTATTTAGATTTATATTAATAGAGTTACTTAATATGTGAGCCCCTTTACTCAGTTGTCTTACCAAAATCCCCCCTGAAGAAATCTTTTTCAGAGACTTCCTGTGTTCTGAAAGTTTGGACTTAGGGCTGTTTCCTAGAGTTGGTAGTGAAACATCAAGAATAGGAAAGGGCATGTAGGTAGTCAAAAGTTTACTTTGGTTTAAAAGATCACAGTCTTCAGGGGCTCCTGGGGAACTCAGTCGGCTGAGCATCCCACTCTTGATTCTGGCTCAGGTTGTGATCTCCAGGTCATGAGATCGAGCCCTGCCATGGGTCCCCACTCAGCACAAAGTCTGCTTGAGTTTCTCTCTCCCTCTCCCTGTCCCTCTGCCCCTTCCCCCACTCACTCTCACTCTCGTTCTCTCCAATCAATCAAGCAAGCAAGCAATCTTTTAAAAAATGTAACTTAGGGGCGCCTAGGTGCCACAGTCATTTGAGTGTCTGAATCAGTTTCAGCTTCGGTCGTGATCTCAAGGTTATGAGATCCACCAACCACACCATGGGCTCTGTGCTCTGCATGGAGTCTGCTAGAGTATCTCTCCCTCTGCTCCATCCCACGGAGCGTGCTCTCTCTCTTTCTCTCTCTAATAAATAAATAAATATTTTAAAACACCCATAATTTAAAATAGCAGTCCTTTTTTATAGGCTATAAAATTTGTCTACCCCATAGATAACAATACAGTTTCTTTAAGAAAATTAATTATTTGCCCTTGATATTGCCAAACAAGATTCTCTCTGATGGAAATACTGAAGAAAAGAGGATAAAAAAGTTAAGTTAATCTATCAGAAGCATTTTTCCTATTTTCATACCCATTTTTCAGATGTAGAGATGGAGGTGGGGGAAACCATCCCGGGGGAGGACCAAGAAAAACAGCCAAGCTGATCAGTTGGGAGACTGAAGCAAGAGTAGTCTAGTCATCTGGGTCCCCCTCTGTCCCCTTCTGGTGTTGGGGCAGTAAGAGGCGAGGCAAACCAGCCTCTAGCCTGGAGTTGTGCGGGTGGAGAGCACATCCAGCCTCTCCCTCATCCTCACTAGAAATTGGCCAGGATTTGTCTGTGGTGCTCCCTGAGACTCTCATTCCCCATCTGAAATGGATGTACAGAGACCATAGACATTCTAGAGAGTCTCAACTAGGAAGATAAGTCCATGATCTAAAATTACCAAATATCAGGGCTAGCTGACACTATGGATGAGAGAAAATATAGGGACCTATTGGCCAATAGGACATTAGACATTAAACAGTACATTAAAAGAATTATTCACCATGACCAAGTGGGATTTATTCCTGGGCTGCAAGGTTGGTTCAACATCCGCAAATCAATCAATGTGATACAATACATTAAGAAAGAGTAAGAACCATAAGATACTCTCAATAGATGCTGAAAAAGCATTTGAAATGCACAGCATTCTTTCTTGATCAAAACCCTTCAAAGTGTACGGATAGAGGGCTCATACCTCAATATCATCAAAACCATCTATGAAAACCCACAACAAATATCATTCTCAATGGAGAAAAACTGAAAGCTTTTCTGCCAAAGTCAGGAACATGGCAGGGATGTCCATTATCACCACTGCTTTTCAACATAGTACTAGAATTCCTAGCCTCAGCAATCAGACAACAAAAAGAAATTAAAGGCATCCAAACTGGCAAAGAAAAAGTCAGACTATCACTCTTCACAGATGATATGATACTTTATGTGGAAAACCCAAAAGACTCCATTCCAAACCTGCTAGAACTTGTACAGGAATTCAGTAAAGTGTCAGGATACAAAATCAATGCACAGAAGTCCATGGCATTTCTATACACCAACAACAAGACAGAAGAAAGAGAAATTAAGGAGTAATCCCATTTACAATTGCACCCCAAACCATAAGAGGCAAAGAATCTGTACTCAGACAACTATAAAGTACTCATGAAAGAAATTGAGGAAGACACAAAGAAATGGAAAAATGTTCCATGCTTATGGATTGGAAGAACAAATATTGTGAAAATGTCTATGTTACCTAAAGCAATCTACACATTTCATGCAATCCCTATAAAAATACAACAATTTTTTTTCAAGAAAATGGAACAAATAATCCAAAAATTTATATGGAACAAGAAAAGACCTTGAATAGCCCGAGGAACATTGAAAAAGAAAGCCAAAGTTGGTGGCATCACAATTCCAGACTTCAAGCTCTATTACAAAGCTATCATCATCAAGACAGCTTGATGCCAGTATGGTACGGGCACAAAAACAGACCTATAGATCCATGGAACAGAATAGAGAGCCCAGAAATAGACCCTCAACTCTATGGTCAACTAATCTTGACAAAGCAGGAAAGAATGTCCAATGGAAAAAAGACAGTCTCTTCAACAAATGGTGTTGGGAAAATTGGACAGCCACTTGCAGAAAAATGAAACTGGACCATTCCCTTTCACCATACACAAAAATAGACTCAAAATGGATGAAAGACCGCAATGTGAGAAAGGAATCCATCAAAATCCTTGAAGATGACACAGGCAGCAAGCTCTTTGACCTCAGCTGCAGCATCTCCTTCCTAGAAACATCGCCAAAGGCAAGGAAAGCAAGGGCAAAAGTGAACTATTGGGACTTCATCAAGATCAAAGCTTTTGCATGGAAAAGGAAACAGTCAACAAAACCCAAAGACAACTGATAGAATGGGAGAAGATATTTGAAAATGACATATCAGATAAAGGGCTAGTATCCAAATCTAAAAAGAACTTACCAAACTCAACACCCAAAGAACAAATAATCCAATCAAGAAATGGGCAGAGGACAGGAACAGACATTGCTGCAAAGAGGACATCCAGATGGCCAACAGACACATGAAAAAGTGCTCCACATCACTTGGCATCAGGGAAATACAAATCAAAACCACAATGAGATACCACCTCACGCCAGTCAGAATGGCTAAAATTAACAAGTCCGGAAACGACAGGTGTTGGCGAGGATGCAGAGAAAGGGGAAGCCTCCTACAGTGTTGGTGGGAATGCAGCCTGTTGCAGTCACTCTGGAAAACAGCATGGAAGTTCCTCAAATGGTTGAAAATAGAGCTACCTTACGACCCATCATTCACACTACTGGGTATTTACCCTAAAGATACAAATTTAGTAATCCAAAGGGGCACGTGCAGTGTAATGTTTATAGCAGCAATGTCCACAATAGCCAAACTATGGAAAGAGCCTATATGTCCATCAACAGGTGAATGGATAAAGATGATGTGGTGTGTATATATATATATATATATATATATACACACACACACACACAATGGAATACTATGCAGCCATCATAATAAATGAAATCTTGCCATTTGCAATGACATGGATGGAACTAGAATGTATTATGCTGAGCAAAATAAGTCAATCAGAGAAAGACAATTATCTTATGATCTCCCTGATATGAAGAATTTGAGAGGCAACATGGGGGGTTTGAGGGGTAGGGAAGGAAAAAAATAAAACAAGATCAGGAGGGAGACAAACCATAAGAGACTCTTAATCTCACAAAACAAACTGAGGGCTGCTGGAGGTAGGGGGGTAGGGAGAGTGTGATTGGGTTATGGACATTGGGGAAGGTATGTGCTACGGTGAGCGCTGTGAAGTGTGTAAACCTGGTGATTCACAGACCTGTACCCCTTGGGTTAGTAATACATTATATATTAATAAAAAATAAAAAATTAAATATCATTTTACAGCTAAAAAAAGTATAAATCATGTAGTTCATTATATAATACAACATTATTGGAGATATTCAAAATGAAATATCTAGTTGCTTAAAAATCACTTTGGGCCAGGTGCCTGGGTGGCTTAGTGGGTTCAACCTCTGCCTTCAGCCCAGGTCATGATCTCAGAGTCCTGGGATTGAGTGCCACGTTGGGTTTTCTGCTCAGCAGGGAGCCTGATTTCCCCCTCTCTCTGCCTGCCACTCTGCCTACTTGTGATCTCTCTCTGTCAAATAATTAAATAAAATCTTTTTAAAAAATCACTTTGATCTATCAGTGGATAAATGGAATGCGATATATATGAATAATGGAGTATCCTTCATCCTGGAAAAGGAAGGGAATTCTGACACATGCTACAATATACACAAACTTTGAAGACATGCTAAGTGAAACAAGCTAAAAACAGAAGAACAAATACTGTATGGCTCCTCTTATACAAGGTACCCAGAATAGGCAAATACATAAAGACAGGGAGTAGATCAGAGTTTCCAGGAGCTGGGGGAGACCAGGGAATGGAGACTTAGTGTTTAATGGTTACCAAGTTTCAGTTTGGGATGATGAAAATGTTCTGGAAATGAAGAGTGATGAAAGTTGCTACAGTATTACAAATGTATTAATGCCACTGAACTGTATGCTTAAAAGTGGTTAAAATGACAGGGTGCTTGGGTGGCTCAGTTGGTTAAACAACTGACTCATGATCTCAGCTCAGATCTTGATCTTAGGGTTGTGAGTTCAAGCCAGGTGTTGGGCTCAGAGCCTACTTAAAAAAAGGGTTAAAATGGCCATTTTTATGTTATGTACATTTTATCACACATATGCAAAATTACTTTGGGTTATATAGGAGATGGAGTTTAGCAGCTGATGAAGAATTTCACCTGCTGATAAGAGGCATGACAGATACAAGTTCTAGTACTGGGGCACCTGGGTGGCTCCGTCAGTTAAGCATCTGACTCTTGATTTCAGCTCAGGTTGTGAGATCAAGCCCTACGTCAGGCTCCACGCTCAGTGGAGAATCTGCTTGAGATTCTCTCTCTCTTCTCCCTCTGTCCCTACCCCTGCTTTCTCTCTCTCTCTAAAAATAAAATCTTTAAAAAAATAGAAGTTCTAATGATGATTCGCATACATTTTATTGACATTATTGTCATCATTCCTCATCAACGTCTTCACCAGAGAAACCACTGTAAGGGTCCAGCCCAGTCCACCCATTTGATAAACCCCAGCTCTGCAGCCCCTCGGCAACCAGGGATGGATACCTCCTTGGCCTGGCCTCTTCTCTTCTACAGCGCAGGTCTCAGAAGATGAGAGACTAAAGAATCAGTGTTTCAATCACTCAAAGTGCCAGAAAATTCTTCCTCCAGCTTACAGTCTTCCCAGGGCAAAAGCTGAAAAGTCCAGTGTCCCCACTTTGTCCTCTGCAGGCCTCCCCTTGCCCCCCTTCTCCTTCAGCCAGATTCCTCCACGGTCATGGGTTTGTAGCTGAAGTCCTGTCTCAGCACCTCCAGATTACCCAGCAGCGTAGGAAGGAGACAGGGAGCCCAGGACCTGAGGCACACAGAGAAGGGAGCCAAGGGGCCTGCCCATGGGAGGCAGGGGCAGGCTGAGACTGCTACTCTGGGCTGGGCTCTCCCCACTCAGCCTCCAAAATGAGTGGCATCATGTTTGCCCAAGTGTGCTTGGATTTCTATCCAGGCTGACTACCTGTCGAGACCCTATCTGACCCCCCATTCTTCACGGTCTTGGTGTCCCGGAGTGAACCTGTACCAGGGGAAGCCTTGTCCAGGGGCCTGGTGACACCAGCATGTGTGGCTGCCCATGGCTGATGTTGGGGTGGGGATAAAAAGATCTGGAAGTGCCTTTCTCTATCAGTCCAATGAAACAGTCCATTCTAATCACTTATTCATTACATGACTGATATGTGACAGTGCAGTCGAGAGGGCCCAGCTTGGGCACCTGGTAATGTACCCAACAGATGCATTGGAGAGCTCATGGCATGTCAGGCTTGATGGTTGGTGCTGTTTATGGATCATGTCATCACGACAACCATGGGAAGCAAGTGCTGCTCTTTCTCCTGTTTCTGGAAATGAGGAAATTGGAGCTCAGAAATAGTTCACAAATCCCCAGAGTCAGAGAGGACTCAAGAGTTGACGTGGGATTGGGCATACTGTCATCCTTATTTGTATTTCTTTCTGTATAACCTGCCTTTTCTCTGGCCGGCCTTAAGATTTCTTGTCATCATGGTACCTGTGTGGCTCACTTGGTTAAGCATCTGCCTTTGGCTCAGGTCATGATCCCAGAGTCCCAGGATCGGGACCCACATTGGGCTCCCTGCTCAGCCGGGAGTCTGCTTCTCCCTCTGTCCTTTACCCGACTTGTGCACACTCTTTCTCACGCTCCTCTCTCTCAAATAAATAAATAAAATCTTAAAAAAAAAAAAAAGATTTCTTGTTATCAGTGGTTTTGAGCAATTTGAATGGGATGTACCCCGGGTATAATTTTCTTCCTTTTTCTTGTGCTTGGGAATTGTTGACCTGTTGAACCCTTCGGTTTATTATTTTCATCAGATGTTAGAACGTACACCCCTTATAATTTCATATTATTTCACTTACCTTTCCTTCGCTCACACAAATCACATGTATAAGAGGCTACTTGAAGCCTCGTGGTCCACTAATGCCACTTGTTTTAAATTCTTTCATTTCTCCTTTCAATTCCGATAACTTTTCCCATGTCTTCATGTCTACTAAATTTTTATTTTACAATATCTAATGTCCCATTAATCCAATTTAATATGTATTTTATCTCGCACATTTTCGTTTTCATCTCCAAACATCAGAGTTGGTCTTTTGTTGGATCTTTCCTGTCTCTACTTAACTTCTGAATGCACAGGTGCAGTTACAATGTTTAATGTTTTAATGCCCTTATCTGAAAATTGTAAATCCTCTGCTGTGTCAGTTTTATGCGAATTTTTAATTTATTGGTTTTTTCTTCATAATGGCTCATATTTCCCTGCTTGATTGCGTGCCTGGTAATCTTTGATTGGATGGCAGGCGTTGTTGGAGGCTGGCTACTTTTTGTATTTTTATAAATATTATTGAGATTTATTCTCAGGCACTTTACTTGGCAAGATTTTGATCCTTTGGCATGTTGCTTTTAAAACTTGTTAGGTGGAACTGGGGCAGTGCTCAGTCTAGGCTAATTACTCCCCTCTACTGAGGCAAATAACCACTCTGTGTACTTGGCCCAATGCCCCAGGAAACATGATAGTTTCTATTTGGTTGATGGCAGTAGGCATTCTCCCTGGTCCTGTATGAATGAGAGTACTGGTCTATAATCCTTTCTAGTGGCTCTTTCTCTGGCCATGGGTAATTCCCTCACAGACATGAGCAGATAATTACTCAACAAAGTACTCAAGAGTAACACTTTTCAGATCTCCAGGGTTCTCTTTCTGGGCATCTCTCTCCTGTCTGCTACTCCAAACAGCAAAGTCATGGGTTTGGTCTTTTACTCTTGGCTTTGTTTCCGTCTCAGGGCATCTATCAGGCTTTTCTAGGCTCTTCCTCTCTGTGACTTAGACTCAAAATTTTCTCAAGGCTTTTGAGAGGAACTGCAGGTCTTTATTTTTGTTCTTTTTTTATTTCCCATCTCTCAGAAATGACTGTCCTTCATTGCCTGATGATTTTTGTCTTAAAGACCATTACTTCTTGAGTTTTGTCCTTTTTAAGCTTTAGGGAGGAAGAGAAGTCCCTTCATCTTGGTCAAAAATAGATGTCACTTTTGTTACCTTGTTTCTATTTTAACAGCTATATGAAGGTGTATTTACACATTAAAAAATTCACCAACTTAAAGTATACCAATCAATGATTTTTAGTACCTATACCAGGTGGTGCTATCATTACCATAAATCACTTTGAACATACTATCCCCTCATGAGACCTTGCATGCCCATTCAGTGAATCTGCATGTCCACTGCAGCCTCAGGCAACTGCTAATTTACTTTCTAGTCTTAGAAATTTGTCTTTTCTTAGCACTTCATATGAATGAATTATCCCATATGTGTCTGATATATATATATTTTTTAATTAATGTCTTTGAGGTTTACTCATGGCATAACAGGTGTTAGTCCTTGATTCCTTCTTAGTGCTGGATAGTACTCAGTTGTATGGATATACCTCCCTTTGGTTATCCATTCACTGACGGATGGGCATTAGACCCTTTCCAGGTTTTGGCTGTTATGAATGATGCTGCTATGAACATTCACATGCAAGTTTTTGTGTGAGGATATGTTTTTATGTCTCTAGGGTAGATGTCTCAGAATGCTGTTGTTGGGAAGTAGGGTAATATTATACATACCTTTCTTTGAGAAACTGCCAAACTCTTTTGCAAAATGGTGGCACCATTTTACATTCCCACCAGAGATGTATGCAAGTTTTCTTTTCTCTACATTGTCCTCGGTGTTTGTTACTACCTGTCTTATTTATTATAGCCATTCTAGTAAGAACAAAATGTTACCTGACCATGGTCAAATATGTTCTTTGTTGAACCATTTCTTTATTTCTGTTGCCTGTTATTTCACTGAATGTCTTATTATTGAATTGTAAGAATTTTCTGTAAAATCTGGATACTAGTTATTTAATGAATAAGAGTTTTGAAAATATTTACTTCAAGGCTGGTCTTTTCATATTCTTAATGGTATCTTTTGAAGAGAAATGTTCTGAATTTTGATGTAACCTTTTTTTTTTTTTTCTTTCATGGACCATAGTTTTGTTATCACATCTATGGGACATTTTCCTAAACCACAAATCTTGATTTTTCTCCTTTGTTTTCTTCTAAAAGATTTGTTTTATCTCATACATTTAAGTCTATGATCCTTTTTGATTTAATCTGTTTGTATCACATAAGGTGAGGGCATAAAGTCATCTTTTTGCATGTAGATATGCAATTGCCCCAGGACCATTTGTTAACAAGACTTTTTGTCCTCAAGGAATTGCTTTGGCAGTTTTGTGTCTGTAATTGATTGTGAATTGACTGTATTGATGGTAGTTGGCTGTAAATATAAGGATTTATTTCTGGACTCTCAATTCTATGTCCTTGATCTACATGCCTATCATTAACCACAATGTCTCAATGACTGTAGCTTTATAGTAAATTTTGAAATCAGTAAACACAATCTTTGTAATTAAGATATTTTTCTTTCAAATATTTTGGCTTTTCCAGATGAACTTGAATTTCATATACATTTTAATATATGCTTGTCAATTTCTGCAAAAAATCCTGCCAAGACTTGGATAGAGATTATATTTATTCTATTGATTCTAAAGAACAATTGAGAAGAATTCCAATCTTAATGATATTAATTCTTCCAGTCCATAGATGTGGGATTTTTTCCTATTTTATTTAGATCTGCTTTAGTTTTCCTCAGTAATTTTCAGTGTACAAGAATTGCATCCAGGGGCGCCTGGGTGGCTCAGTGGGTTAAGCCGCTGCCTTCGGCTCAGGTCATGATCCCAGGTCCTGGGTTCGAGCCCCACATCGGGCTTTCTGCTCAGCAGGGAGCCTGCTTCCTCCTCTCTCTCTGCCTGCCTCTCTGCCTACTTGTGATTTCTCTCTGTCAAATAAATAAAATCTTTAAAAAAAAAAAAGATTTGCATCTTAAAAGACTTTCCTAAGTGTTACATTTTTTTAATAATATTGTTAATGGAAATATATCCCTAGGTTTATTTTCAGATTTTTCATTGCTTATATATCAAAATGCAATTTTAAATGTTGATCTTATATCCTGCAATCTTACTATATTTGATTCTTAGTTCTGATAGTTTTTTTTTTGATGAGTTCTTAAGGTTGTCTACATTTGAGATCATGTTGTCTATAAATAAAGACTGTCTTGCTTCTCCTTTCTAATTAGGATATCCTTTAATTATTATTATTTTCCCTAATACCATTTTGAATTATTATTTATCTTTTTCATTAAATCTAACTTAATTTTCTTCAACTGTCTTTTTATTCCCTCATCCTATTAGGAAAATATCTGTTTCTCTATTATTTTTCTAATATATTTCCAAATTCCAGTAATCTCACATGTTATATGCATTAAAATATAGACTTTAATTAAGAGTTAGAATTTACAAGCATTTACCAGGAAATAATGTGATTGGATAACACCCTCAAGTGGGTTTGTTAACTATTTGCTTCATGTCTTAAATCTGAATTAAAAATACACTTTGATTCTTTACTGCCTCAAGTTGTCCTCCTTCTCCATCCCTCTAGACACTTTCTCCTCTCCCTCCCTCTCTTCCCTTTTTCTCTTCTTGGGGGAAAAGTGCAATACACTGTGATGGGAGCTCCATTGTGTGAGGTGCTGACTGATTTGCATTACTGGGACTACAAAGACATGATTAGCCTGTTGCTGTCTCTTGGTGCTGAACCTCAGCCAGAGATACCAGTGTGAGACTCTGTTAGTATGTTATTCAATGGGGTCTGTTTATAACTTCAGCGGAGGCTGTGTTTTCATTTTAAAATGGCTGGAATCTGATTTATTTGGAAGGATTGGGATACACTTTCCCCTTAGAACTGTCAGGCCACACATGGAATAAAATGGAGCTTGACAGCAGTTTCTAGGGTACCACGATGAGGCATAAATCTGCCCTGGAAATCGACTGTGCTGGCATTCATTTTCAAAGAGTGTTTCAGAAGTTTATTAATTTGTTTCTAGCAGGTAGTACATAGATGTCAGTTTTCTCCTTTGAACAGTCTTCAGGGCTAGAATGCTGCTTTATTATGAATAATATGAATATGAAAAAAAAATAAATCTCATCTGTGAAATGGGACTTTGGAGACTATATTGAGAGAGAGATGGGGAAACTATTTCTGAAAGGACTTTCAGAACCCTGAAATGGCCATTAGAGCGACACGGGAGCACCGGGGAGCCGTTAACTGAAGAGCAGTTTTCTGTCATTATGATTCTTTTTCTGTTTACTGCTGAAGAAATATATTCTTACCTGAGGTAATGTGTTATAAAAAGGAAAAGATAAACACTTAAAAATGTGGAATAATTAGTACTTCAAAAGATTTCCCTGAAGGATGAAAAGACAAGAAATGTGACAAGACAGAGTGGGGAAAATACATAAGTGTCACTGAAAGGGGGATTTGTGGCTTGTTTTTTGTCTTACTTTATTCTATTTGCTTGTTTTCCAATGTAGGGGTAATAGAGACATAGAACGCAATTGTAGAGCTCTGTTAGTTACTGTGCACATCGCTTATGCATTTCGTCTCACTCACAAGTCTGGGATAAGACCGAAATGGTAGAACTGTGGTCAAAATGAAAAAGGAAATACTACTCCGTGTGGGAGCGAGGAGGGCAGAGGTAGGGGAGAAACACACAAACAGCCATTACAAGACCAAACTTTATGTGCAAGATTTTGACAGCGACGTCCTTTCCCTTCCTATCAAACTATGCATTTGTTTCTGTTTAATGCTTTGTCTAAAGGTTTGTTTCCATTTTCAGACCAATGTACCGCAACTGAGGGGCTCCTCATGTATCATCACTGGACACAGGAGCGTCAGCTTCAGCACACGATTCAGGGGGTGCCTGTGGCTCTGCACCTCTGTCCATGTGGCAAGACGTATCTACACACACGTGAACAGCTACTCAGATTCTGACCTTCAAAGAGTAGAATTTTATGGAATGTATTGAAGAAATAATATGTTTAGCTCCCCTTCCTGCCTTAAATAAAGCCTACACATTCTCTCAAGGCAGACTCATGTTCCCTGAGGAAATTCTGAGTGCAGAAGCGTATGTAGCATGAAAAAGACTGTGATGCCGGGACATCAGCCATACGAAAGGGATATACTTAGATATAGGGAGAGGCAGACCAATTGTCCATAAATGAGACCCCTCACAGGAGAATTAATGGTACAAAGAAGCCAAAATTATTAAGCACACTGAGCGTAGGAACATCAGATTCCATAGGAAAATTGGTTTTGCCCCTGCAGGAAGATCTTGAAACTCCTATAAAACAGTTGCCCATCACACTAGATTTACTTAGGGGGACAAGGGCTCAGAAATGAGAGATTGAGGGGACCCTGGGTTGTTCACGCAGTTACACAGCTGCCTTCAGCTCCGGTCATGATCCCAGGGTCCTGGAAACAAGCCCCGCATGGGGCTCCTTGCTCAGCCGGGAGCCTGCTCCTCCCCTCCCTGCCTGTCCCCCTGCTTGTGCTTGCTCTGTCTGTCTTTCTCTGTCTGTGTCAAAAATAAATAAATAAATAAGTAAAAAGAAGTTGAGATAGTTGGTAGTTTGCTAATCAACACAGGCCCCCTGTGTGTGGCAGGCCAGGGAGCTGTGTTTTCCAGCTTTGTATTTCAATCTTCTACCAGCTTCTGTAGCTTCCAGAATAATGGCAGTGGTGTGTGGTGTTCCAATGCCTCTTTGGTAAACTCTCTTGTGGTGTATGAAAATGGACTGGCTCCTTACGTTTCGGTTCATCAGGTCTATTGAAGCATACATTTGTTCCCATTTTCATGGAGAGTTCATAGACTTTTGAAGGTTGTGTCCATTCATGTAAGGTTCACAGCAAGAAGTAGTGGAATTCCCACCCTCAAGTTTCTCTTGCCCCACTTTGGAATCAGTCCCAACCCCCGCTCCTGGGCCTAGGCCATCAGTGACAAGATTTCCATTATCAAGGCTCCATTTTCCTGGCTTCACAATTTTATGTAAATGGAAACAAGCAATTTTTAAAAAATTTTTCTCAAGAACAATTTTTGGAAGTCCGCCATGATGTTGTATCTATCAGTCGTACATTTTGTTTTTATTGGTGAAGGGTGTCCTATCATACAAACACACCAAATTTCATTTGCCGATTTACCTGCAGACGTCATATGGGTTGTTTGCATCTGGGGGCAGTTACACATACCTTATTGATAATGCACATATCACTGATGGTTAATAACAGAGAGCATCTTCTCAAAGGGATGTTTACCCTACATGCATCTTCACTGGACAGGTGTCTGTCCAAGTATCTGGAAAACATCCAAGAAAACAGGGTCTGGGGGTTCCTGGTGTCTGGTCCCTGAAGCCCAGATTCTAGGGCTTGGCTTCTTTCTGCTTTTCTTTTTATACTCGGCTTCAGCAAGCATCTTTCATGTTTTTCACTATTTAGCCTAAATATAAAGTAGGGCTGTTTGAAGGAAGACGGATTTCCTCAAGACCTGTGCCATATGGGTTTGTGGCCCTGTTGTAGGCCTTCTGCCCTTCCTCCAAGTGACACGTTCAGAGGTGCGACTGGCCCCTGAAAGGTTGTGGGGAGGTAATATCAGACCCTTTGTGGTTTTTCTAGGGCTGTTCAGAAGAAGCACAAAACAGAAGATGCTGTGACTGACCTCACTACCCAGGGCTTGATAGCAACAAATTGAAATATTGGCATTGATCAACCAACACTACTTTAAATGAATATACTCAATAAACTTTTCAGGCTTCTTTGATTTATAAAAATCAATAACCTCAGCATTAAGCAGTCCTATGACTGTGGCCACGTGCATGGACAACCTTGCTTTGTAATAGTGCGATGCTGCACGCTGTGTCCACTGGACATCTGGGGGGATCGATACTCACTGAATGGAACAAAGAAGTGCAAGGAAGCGACATCCCAGCAAACAGAACACAACAAACTTTACATTTTTTTTTGTTTGTTTTTTAGGTTGGTAGTGGGAAGTGGGTTGGAGGAGGCCAAGGACTGAAGGGAGAATTCGTCTGAACTGTCACCACCTGTGCCCCTGGTATAAATTTCCTTTATTGAAGTGGAAGGAATCCTCCGTGAGGGGTTGTTTATAAAAATAGAAGCATGCCTATCACTTTATATATTGGGATCGCTGTATGCTTAGATATATACACATATTTAAGGATTTCGATGGAACGCTCTTTCATTCATCAAGCTACCTGTGCGGTGTCTGATTAAGGGTGTCATAGCCTGGACCTGAGCCCTCCTGGCAGACCCTCCAGCTTGACATGCATAGACCCTGTCATGGTAATGGTGCTCGGGGAGCCCAGCCTGAGTCCCGGCCACCCAGTTTCTGCTGAACCGAGAATTTGTCATCTTCATGTTTATATTTTCTTCAAATTTTATTAACTAAAAATTGTCCTGTAGGTTCAAATGTGACCCCAGAAAAGCCCACCATGGCACCCTTATGGTCACACAAGGTCATCTCAGTTCAGTTGGTAGAGAGCCCAGAGGAGCTGGTCTTCACCTGCCTTCCTGCCTTTCTTCAAGCACTGGACAGTGTCACGGGTCTAGAGCTCCATGCTGCCTCCCTCCCCCTGACCTGGATCACACCCTTGCCTTCACTTTCAACCTCATAACCTAAAATTTAGAGCTGCTGCTTTTACCTCACTGGGGTCAAAGGATTCTGTTTTCTCCCCAAAGTTTGCTCCATCGTGTCACACATCTTCACTGCTCACTTGGCCAGTGAAAATGACCTTTTAACCGATATCCTGTTTCTTATCTCCCCTCCTACTCCTAGTGGAGCAAACACATCTCCTTCCTCACTTCATGACCAAAGTGCTATAATTAAAGTAAAACCTTGATGAAGTCATACACAGGTTTGAATTCTCCCAGCTTCTCCCACTGTCAACAGGAACGAGTCCAGATCCCTGATGTGTCCTAAGTTCCACATGTCTCCTGGACTCACATTGTCTCTGTCCCCCCGCCCAACCTCCCCCCACAGGCCTCACGTGTACCTCTGCCCAGGCACACCTTCATAATGGGCCCACTGTGGTCTCTCTGAACTCCCTGTGTCTGGCACAGAACCTGACACGGGAAGGGCCTGATGCATGTTTCCAGAGCGCTGTGCTCTTTCAGTAAACTTGATTCCCTGAAAATGGAAACAGCTCTCCTCAGTGAATGGTAAATAAGTCAGCGGCGGCCATCGTGACTTGCCTCTAGCCACTGAATGGACCTCGCTATTGAAAGGGACGGTAAGGACAGAGAGGGTGTTGGCATGAAAATAAAGCTGTGGCTGGTCCCATCTGGGCAGATGGGTTTAGATGCACTTTTATATCCCTCAAACTTTTTCTCTTTGTCTTTTGTCAGAAAAGAACCAGAGCTAGAGTTAAAAGGTCAAAACATAAAGGCAAACCCCTTTGACTTGACAACATATGAATTATTCACCCTGTAGGAGCCGAGCCGAGATGTCCAGAGATGTGGTTTTACAACCGTGACAAGGAGAGAGGGCTCCAGCCTGGGCTGTGCGTGGAGACCCAGAGCAGCCAAGAGGCAGACGCGGTCACTTACGGAACATGCCCGTTGTACTCAATTAATTTCACGCAGGGTTGCTTTTATTTTCCAGGGCCCAGCATGCCAAGAGGAACTCCCCTCTCTCCTTGTGACACGTACATGTCCCATAACCCTCTACCACTGACGACAGGATGACTGAGATCTGTGCCAGGGTTCCACTCACGACACCATCACACTGATGGTCCTTTCTCCTTAGGCTCCTCTTGGCTCTGATGGTCTCCTGGACTGTCCTTGCCTTTGATCACAGAATGAGGAGTCCTGGCCAAGTATGTTACAGGGTGTCCCTCAGTTTGATCAGTCGATGTTTTACTCTCCTCTAGGCTGGGGTCATGTGTTTCGGGAGAAAGGCCAGAAGGGCGAGAACTATTTCACCCCAATGTACCAAAGGCACATGATATCAGCCCGCTTGCCACTGATGAATTTAATTTTGATTATCTCGCTTAGCCAATGTTTTCAGGTGTCTCCATGGCAAAAGGACTCTTTTCCGTCTTCTGTGGGTTGTGTTCCATGAATGGGAAGAGTACTAGGCAAAAGCCAGGCTAAGTACCGTGGTAATGGGACCACCTCTTTGGGGCTGATGTGACATGTAAAATTTTCCACACAGGACTGTCATCTGTTCTCCCATGTGTGCGTGTTTATTTCTTCATTTAATCACATCAGCATTAACTCATTATGGATTGCTTGTGTCCCCCACATCCATACATTGTGGCCCCACCCTCAAATGTGAGAGCGGTGGGAGGTGGGTCGTTGGAGGCACGTAGGTTTAGGTGGGTCGTGAGGGCTTCAGTGATGGGTCCCGTGCTCTTCTGAGTGGGGAGCAGCTTGCCTCCCCTCCATGCTCTCTGCGTCTAGAGGAGAAGTGGGCCGTCTGACACCCGGACCAGGGCCCTCACCCGGACCCCCCTGACCTTGGGCGGCCAGCCTCCAGGGAAACAGGGGCTGTCGCTCCAGCTGTAGGTTTGCGGTTAGAGCCCAACTACCCTAGTTATTTTGTCACAAAAATTGTTTCACTGTTGTGACTGGGCATCTTTCCTGTGGCTCGTGCCTCCTTTCAACATACGCCCATCATCACGGGTTTTGTCTCTGTTAGTTCTGAGCACTGCCTTGCTTTCTGGCATAGAAGATGCTTGTGTGTGTGTGTCCTTCCAGGCCCCAGCCCTCAAGTCAGCCATTTCCCTAAGGAGCCCTGGTTCTCCCCATCATGGAGCGTGCAAGCCTCTGAGACCGGGAAGTTGGGGTGCAGGCCCTCCCAGCTCACTACCCACCCCGAGGACGTGTGTGTGTGTACTCTGACACGTGTACTCACACATCTGAGGTTTCTACATGGAACCATCTGAACCTATGCTAGGCCAAGCGAGAGTTCCTGCCCACACTCAGCATTCCCCGGCTGGCACATGGGGTTCTCAGATCCCCTCCCTTCCTTGCTGTAGCCCTCTGCACCCCTAGCCCTGAGAAGCCAGCCACCTGCCATCCAGTGTGTGTATGGCGCTGTCACAACTGCTGGCCCCCAGAGACCGTGACACCCATGCAAAGTGTGATGTGGCTCACATTCTTGCCTCGTTGTCAGTCACATAGGCTGTCCCTTCCATGCAGCCATCCAAGGAGTGCTGCAACCATCCAGCTTTGTCACGCCTGCGCTGGGGGCCCATGATACCTTCAGTGGTTGTTTCTTTCATTTCTATGCATTTCTATGCACACAGATTGGCTTTTCTGCTGTCAAGTTCTATGGGGTTTGACAATGATCATCACCGTGAGAACCTGGTGACATGGGAGTCCTCCTCAGACTGGGGCCGCCAGGACTTCCTCAACCCCTTACTTCCTGGGCCTCAGCAATTTACCAGAATTAGCATTTAAGTGTCCTCCCAGGGGACGAGGCAGCTATTGTCACCACAGGCGAAGCAGGAGCAGCTGGGACGGTCTTGGGTCTGCTTGCCGGCAGAGCTCACAGTGGGGCTGCCCCTGCCACCTCCTCAGTCCCATTCTACACTCATTCTGCTCAAATCTCTACTGGGGTCAAGTCTTGGCATGTCAGAGCTGAACCTGGAATCCTCACCTTGATTTCTGGAGGAGAATCTTGTGGATACAGACTTTGTATTTGACGCCATTTGTCTCCCGTTTTAGCACTCGGGATACGCCCTCCCGCTGCCTGCTGGTGTCTGTGGCTTCTGAGAAGTTCGCTGCTCACTGTCTCCTCAGGATTCTCCTCTTCAGGAATCGTTTTTCTCACACTGAGTTCAAGATCTTCTCTTGGGCTTGAGTTTATAGCGGTGAGACCAGGAGTTTGCAGGTGTAGGTCCTGCCTGCTATGTGGCGAGATGCTTCCCTTGCCTTTTCCCCTTCAGAAGCATCACTTCTGTCCCCCCCACCTCACTCCCGCTGGGAGTCCCACAGTCTGCACCGTGCTCTGGGCCAGTGCCACGTGGACTCCTGGGACAATCCACTTCCCTTCTTGTTTTTTCTTTCTGTTCTTCAAGTTAGATAATTCCTACCCATACACCATGAATTTCATCAAGTTTTTCTTGGGACATCCTAAAGGTAATCTTCTCTACACAATGTGCATGCCATTATTTATATATAGATATATCTATATCTATATCTATCTATCTATATATATATATCTCCTTCCTTTATTGACATTTTCTATCTGATGAGTCAGTGTCATATATATTTTTTTTTAATTCCTTCAACATGGCTGTTAAAATTAAAAAAAAAATGTTTATAACGTGGTTTCAATTCTTTTCCTAAGTCCAACATCGGGATCCTCTCCGGGAAACTTCTTATTGACTGTAATGCTTTTCCTGTTCCTTTGCTTGTCTTACAGTATTTGATGATCACACAATTTAGGTAAGAGTGTCATGAGTCTAGATTCTGGACTCTCCCCGAGATCCACTTTTATCCTCTCGGAATTGTCGCTGTTGCTGGGTTTTTGTTTAATTAATGACGTACCTGGACTTATACTGTGAAGCCTGTCTCTCCAGCATGAGCAGCCGTTCATGTCTTTGCTGAATTTTTACTGTTTAATTTTTACTGTTTAATTCTTATTCTTGTGTTTAATTTTGACTCTAATTTAATTCGGGGATCATCTTACGTCAGCGCCGCCTAATGTCGGGCCAATCAGCTTGTCAGAGTGTTTGTTCAAGCACCTGGCCTCAAGAGCACTTATGGGAGGTAGGCCAGATCTGCGTGTGCCTAGGAGAGCACATCCAGACCAGGATTGTGAAAGGCTTCTCTGGTTTGCAATTTACCCTGGGCCCTTCCAGGCCAGAGTAATATGGGAACTTACGAAGTGTATGCATTGATAACGGCTCCCCCCACGCCCACACACACCGTGTCTGTCTCATTCCCGCATCTTCCTGCCAACATCCTGGCTGGTCCGCTGGAGTGTTCTGTCTCCCAATCAGGACCACACGTGTAGACAACCCGTAACTTCAGTGTCCCCATTCCCCTGACTCTCAGCTACGGCTTCCAGCAGCCACTGAGCACCTGGGGCTTCCGGGATTCTCTTCCAGATCAAGGCAGTTCCCTCCAGCAGCAGCCGCTGCACTCACAGCTTGCATAAGAGCAACTCATGGACGGAGGGTGGTTTGGGAGGCTCTCGGGACAAAAAAATGCCTGAGTGAGGAACAGAATACTGCTATTCTCACTCCAAGTTGGATATTATTTCTTGAATAAATGCTTATTAAGTTTGAATATCATTGGCCAATATCTAGAGTACTAAAATGATGGATTTTGACAATTTTGTCCAAGATGATTACTGACTGGGGCAGAGGATGTGCTGAACATCTCACTGCCCCATTCTGGATGACCTGATGCCATTAACAATTACAGTTTCATAATATCACTTCTCCTTCCCAATGCACTGCATTAAGTCAGCTCTGGGAACTCGGTTTCCATGGCGCCCCAACACTTTTCAAAGATTAATGGAAACTTACTGGTTGACTTTTTAATCACATCTGTGGCTAAAACAAAAATATATATGCTGCCTCTCAAAGTTTGAAATTTATACATTTGAAAGATTTCCTAAGTGTCACTTAAAGTTTCCCCCACGCCCCCCCACTGCCATTTTTAAAAAGGACCAATTGAAATATAATAGAGGTGCTGAGAAGATTTGCTATAATCTTTTCTTGCCCTGTTTCACAGTCCAAGTAAAGCTACTTTAAAGTCCTTTTACATTCCTGAATGGAGATGAACTGATTAAGAAAATCCGTGGAGAGAGTCACACTGCTGTCTTGTGAGAATATTGGAAGCCTGCATGCATAGAACCTCACAGAGAAACCCCCCCCCCCAGTTCCATGTGGGAACAGGGTCTGTTTCTGGAAGGACGATCTCTACTGAAAGGTCCATCATAAGCTACAGGCACACCATGGATCAGGGTGTATTTTAAAATTTTTGAAAGCTAATCCTCTGTGTTTCTATTCAAGATAATAAATACAGATTTTAAGTTATTTAGGTATACTTTTGAAATCAAGTTCTCAAGGAGATATTATTATGCTAAAAGACATACTTTTGTTAATTCAATTAAAACATTTGAAAAAGTGTACATTCACCACATAGAAGTCATATCATACAATATGCTCACAAGAAAAAGATAATAATTTCCTTATGAAACTTATTTGGACTGTCAAAGCTTCAGACATCATCTCTTTATATATAACTTCACAGCTGAGTTCATCTGTTGGAAGGAATAGGGAAGCTTCCATAAATTCACGAGAGAACAGAGAACATTTTCTAATATAGAGACCCCAATACTCAGCTGAAACAAATGTTTGTGACATTGGCTTTCTGTGTCTCTATTTTCAGTTCAAGCTTTAAAAATAGGCATCAATTAAGCATTGCTGATAAGATATTTTATCCCAACTAAAAATAATTCTGTATCTCTTCACGATTACATCTTCCAAGAGAACAGAATGTTCAAATTCTCTACCAGATAATCACTAAATAAAATAAAATTTCTGTCTCTCAAAATTTCTGTTAAGAGCTAATCCTTTCAAAGATTTTTCACCTGAAAATCTTGCTAACAATTATTTTATCAAACTCAGTTCTTGAATGGTAGAGTGTCCAAGGTCATTTTACTGGAATCACTCATGAAATATGGTCTAAACTCTCAACCACCGATGTTTAACTGATATTTCGGTTGTTTTCCCCTTTTGGGACATTTTCTGCCTCATAAACAGAAAAGACGTGCACTTTAGTTTGCTTTTTAAAATACGGTAAGTGTAAACCATATGGTTGTCTAAGACGAAAGGCCTATAAATAACCAAATTGGACATTTGCATTATATTTAATTCCTCTAAGTTTTGTCCTAACTTCTGAGTATTATTTCATTCACACACATGTCAATTTCAGTAAACAAGTCATCTGACAAACTTGTCAGAATCATTCTCTCCACGAGGTAAGGGGGGATTGCAGCATTTGAGAGAGTGTGGGGTAAACAAGCCACGTGTGAGTCATTTGTTTAAATCCTCCAGATGCCTATGTTTTACTGCCATTAGATGGACTCACGGTGCTCAGTGTTCAGGGTAGAAGAATAAGGGGAAGGTGAAACCTACCCCCAAGTGTATCAAGGTGTGGCGAGCAAAAACAAAAATAAAACAGAAGAAACCCCCCCCAAGAAAAAAACAGTTCTGTGGTGTGTGAACTGCTCTGTAAGTACCCGGGTAAGGACAAGCCCAGGTTACAAAGGGAAGGAGTGTGTTGCAGGATCCTAGGGGAAGATTGGGCTGGGAGGTGTGTAAAGGCAGTTAGGGAGGGGCAAGTGCTGCGAGCGGTTAAAAAAAAAAAAGTGTGTGTGTGTGTGTGTGTGTGCGTGCACGCGCATGTGCGCACGTGCATGTGTGCATGCACTAAATGACTTCCACCTTTTGGGAAATTTCAAGTGGTTTCTCTTCGCTGGAGATGGGAGCTGGGGGGAGATGAGTCCAGAAAGGCAAGTATACTATGGACAGGGATGTGCTCTTAACACTTAATTCAGGCTTCTGGGCTCCAGCCTATGGATAATGTGGTGTTCCTGAAGGGTTCTTAAGTGGGACGGTGACATGCTGGTAACGCGGGAGTTGACACAGTGACACAAGGAAACTGGAGACAAGGTAGGACAATATCTGAGTAGAAATTGCAAAACACGGTCTGACCAGTCAAAGGGAGTACTGATGGGGGAAGGAACTGGGAGTGCTTTTGAATTACAACTCCCAGGTTGCTGATCATAGTAGGTGTTCTCTAAAAATGACCCCAGTGATGTCTGCCCACTGGTATTCATGGCCTTGTGTAATGTCCTCTTCATGTGCACTTGCTTCTAACCAGCAGAAGATGGTGAGGCTGAGGGGATGCCCCATTTTAATCAAGTAACAAAATACTGTTCCTATCTTCTTGCTAGCAGGCTGGCCTTATTGTCCTCTTGGCTCGCATACTTTGATGAAGCAAGCCACCATGTTGGGAGTCCAAGAAACTAAATTAAACTAAACTAAACTAAACCAAAACTAAATCCTTAGTCCAACAGCCATCAAAGGTTTGAATTCTACTGGCTGATTTCCCAGCTTGGAAACAGACCTTTCCCCACTTACATGTTCAGATGAGACCTCAGGTTCAGCCAACCCCTGACTCCAGCCCGTGGGGAACTGAGAGAGAGGGTCTGGTGAAGTCATGGCCAGATGCATGACCCACTAAAATGTAAGATAATAGATCTGTGGTATTTCATGCTGCTAAAGTTGGGGCAATTTGTTAGGCCTCATTCAATAACTAAGGCCACACTAGAGAAAGAACATGTATAATGCATTTTGAAAGAGTGACCCAAGAAGGGGGAAGAGAAAAAGAGAACATGCTCTTTATGACATGTTAAAAGAGGAAAGTTCAAGGACAAAGGAACGGGTGCTAGGATACTAGAGAAAAGTCAATTGAGAGAGAACAGAAAATTCACCAAGGAGGAGCTTCCGTCTAATAGGGAGGGTGTTTTTACTTCCTTTCCAGTCCAGGGGGTGGTGTTCTTAGCTAAAGGAAGAGGAAGATGGTGGTGAAGCAAGGAATACACAAAAGAACAGGATGTGAACAACAGAAAAGGGGAAAAGTGCACGAGAGCTACTATCAGGGATGAATTAGGATTGAGAGAGGGAGTTGTTTGGGCAATGTCCAGTTGGGAATGACTTGAGCTTACTTAGTCAAGAGCACTGCTGGAAAGTGCTAGTGTGGGAGCATTATTAGTATGAGTTTGAAAACATTGATACACACACACACACACACACACACACACACACACACACACACACACAGTTGTTGGAGTAGACCCAGAGGGCAGAGTGGAAAGAAAGTCATGTAGGGCTCTCTGGCAAGTGAATCATGATAAGTGCTAAAGAAATGGCACTTGAGTCCTGAGCATGTCCATGTGCCCATATGAGGAGCCCTGCACCCCAGGAGTCTCTCTGGTCCTTCAGGCTGATTCCTGCAGCTCAGGACAGTGGGGCTGGGAGGGGCTGACACTCAGTCAAAGAACAGGCTGGTGTCCCTCTATGTGGACGTGCTCTAGTATATTCACCTTTTTTGTCGTTGTTGTTTGTTTGTTTGTTTCACAGGTACAGTTCAGCAACTCCTCAGATTCATATAACACCCAGTGCTCATCACATCACTTGCCCTTCTTAATGCCCTTCCCCCAGTTACCCAGCCCCCACCACCATCCCTCCAGTAACCCTGAGTTTCTTTCCTAGAGTTAAGAGTCTCATGGTTTATCTCCCTCTCTGATTTCATCTTACTTTATATTCTGCTTTTCTAACCCCTTGGTTCACTTTGTTTGCTCTTAGAGATAGTTGTTTGGTCTGTCCCACATTTATTTCTTCATTGTTTCTGGCTGCCCTCATGTCTTTGGGCTGGACTGTCCAACTCTGGTTGTTAGGGAAAACATGTGTCTTTCATGAAATGTATGCAATTCAAAAATCGCTACCATTACATTTTAACAATGCATCCGTATTTAATCAGTGTTTGTGATAAGACTGGCTTTGTAATTTCCAGCATTTTTCCAGCCATACTTACAAAATAACAACAACAGAAGCCCTGAGAAAATTAGAATGCACTGGATTGGTTCTGCTTTACATGCAGTGCTATCCAGATGGAGGTCTGTGTTATCTGCATAGTTAACCACGTCTCTTCCCTAAAGTCTGTGATAGCCTCGTGGGGGGTCATGGCATGCACGAGCCACAGGGCCTGCAGTTCTTTGACAACGAGTTGATTTTTCTAAACCCACAGCGTGATATTCTAGCACTTAATTTCAGAATGCAGCTTAAATCACAGAAGCCATAATATGTCAAATGATCCCACACTCGCATGGGGAAAACAGTAAGTAATGAAAAAGCTATGATTGCTTTTCTGTCCCTCCAAATGACAATTATCACCTCAATGATCTGCTCCAGGCGGACCGGTCTAAACCTGACACACTAAGGGATAACGTCATCTAACAGGGTAGTTATAAAAATCAATACAAAACCCATTTCAGAGATACTCTGTGTAAGAATCCTGGTGTAATGTTCATTTATTGAATAGGCCTGGGGAAAAAAACACAACAACTTCTTCTGATATATATGCCTTACCTCTCGAGCAAAGGAATTCTGTAGGTAAGCAATAATTGTATTTTTCAATCTATTACTTAGACTTGCCATGGCTCGGGCTGGAATCTAATATATGGATGGCGGCTATAACTCAATTATGGGGCCTCCACACAGTCCCAGGGTGTTCAGAGAGTAAAGGAACAGAACAGGACAGCTTTCTGTGCTCCTCTAGATGCGTGAGTATGGGGACACTTATGCGTGGGAGCCCCTCCATTATTAGCTCACCTTGTTGCCTTTTTGACTATGGAGAGATTAGAATATTTAAATAGTTGTATTTAATCGGATCATGTAATTTGCTTGCATTGCTTGCCCCTGCCTGCTTATCCCATGCTAGGTCCATAGTGAGGAAGGAATGAGCTTGTTTTGGATAAACAGATGCACAATTGCCACAAGACACTGTCTGGTTGGGACTGTCCTCATAAATGTTGGACGCTGACAGCCAGCTGGTACCAGGGCATTCTCCCACTGCATATCTGATGCCAGCCACTGAGACAGAGCACTGGGATTGGTAAAACTTGGGCTCAACCAGAGTGACAGTCATTACCAAAAATAAAAAAAAATAAAATAAATAAGAAAGTTATAAAAGGCATGTAGGGAGGTTGTCCTACACAACAATTTGCAAGGAAATATTCCAACAGCTGGTGAAAAGATTTTAGCTCAAATTAGTGCCACTCCTGGGAAATGCTAATGAAACCCGTTAAATCAACCTACACACCAGAAGTCCAATCATCTTAACCTTCACACTTGATGACCATCACATTGTTTCATTACCTGGACATTCTGATTCTAAACGAAGAACCATTGTGACATTCTTCAAATCACAGAATATTAACACCAGCATTGTATGGTCAGAATAATTCATTTTTGGGTTTTTAATGCTGATTTTATAGGGCTAATATCCATTGACCATACTGCTTATTAAACCTAATAATCTACTGAATTTTAACTATTCTCTACCCCTCCATAATTTTCCAAACAAGTATTGATGGAATGACCTAGAGAGTCTTATTACTACAGCTCATACTTGCTTGCTCAACAAGTTCTAGAATTTGGAAGATATTTTGGCTGCTGTCCAACCCCTTACATGCTTATGTGGACTGAAGGTCACATTCAAACGTCTCGTGTTACTCTAATCAATCATAATCAGGGTGTGTGTGTGAAGTCTGCATGTCAAATATTTATGTTTGCATTGACTACTGTACGGTGAGAGCATAATCTTAGTCTCGTGTAAAAGCCAGTTTTGTATTATTACCTCACTTGGAATATTAAGACAATTATATTTCAAGCTACAAAGTGCATTCATTGCCAGTTCATCGACTACTTTTGAAACCTTTATTCTTTTCGTGCCTATACTTGGGAGCACAAGGACCCAGATCCTGACCCCAGATCACTCAAGTTCAAATCGTTGCTTCAATGTGCGCTGCATATCTTGGGCCAATCACCCATCCCTCTGCACTTCATCTTCCTCTTTGGTACAGTGGGAGTGGAAACATCATGAAACTCGCAGAGTTGGCATGCATCTTGAATGTGTCAGCCTGGGTAAAGCTTTAAGATCAGTATCTCTAGTAGTTTTCTGTTTCAGGTGTGTCCCTTAGGTCTTTAATCCACTTTAAGTTGATTTTTGTATATGGTGTCAGGTGAGGGTCCAGTTGCATTCCCATGCATGTAGACATCCGGTTTATCCAACACCAGTTACTAAATAGACTATCTTTCCCCATTGTGTGTGCGTGGCACTCTTGTCAAGGATCAGTTAACTCTAGATTCACAGAATTATTTCTAGACTCTGTTCTGTCCCATTTTTCTATATGCCTGCTTTATGTTAGCTAGTACCATGCAAAACTACCTTACGAAATCAGGGAGCCTGATGGCGTCGGCTTTGTTCTTTTCCCTCAGGATCACTTAGCTTCATATGGAGTGTTTATGGCTCCATATGAATTCTAGGATGTTTTTTCTATTTCTGTAAGAATGCTACTGGAATTTTGGGAGGGATTGCATGTAATCTATAGATCATTTGGGAGCAATATGGAATTTTTTTTTTTTTGCATCACCATTTTTTTTATTTTAATTTTGTTTTTTATAAACATAATATATTTTTATCCCCAGGGGTACAGGTCTGTGAGTCGCCAGGTTTACACACTTCACAGCACTCACCATAGCACATACCCTCCCCAATATCCATAACCCACCCCCCTCTCCCAACCTCCCTCCCCCATCAACCCTCAGTTTGTTTTGTGAGATTAAGAGTCACTTATGGTTTGTCTCCCTCCCAATCCCACCTTGTTTCATTTACTCTTCTCCTACCCCCTTAGCCCCCCATGTTGCATCTCCTCTCCCTCATATCAGGGAGATCACATGATAGTTGTCTTTCTCCGACTGATTTATTTCGCTAAGCATGATACCCTCTAGTTCCATCCACGTCATTGCAAATGGCAAGATTTCATTTCTTTTGATGGCTGCATAGTATTCCATTGTGTATATATACCACATCTTCTTTATCCATTCATCTGTTGATGGACATCTAGGTTCTTTCCATAGTTTGGCTATTGTAGACATTGCTGCTATAAACATTCGGGGGCACATGCCCCTTCGGATCACTACGTTACTATCTTTAGGGTAAATACCCAGCAGTGCAATTGCTGGGTCATAGGGTAGTTCTATTTTCAACATTTTGAGGAACCTCCATGCTGTTTTCCAGAGTGGTTGCACCAGCTTGCATTCCCACCAACCGTGTAGGAGGGTTCCCCTTTCCCCTCATCCTCGCCATCATCTGTCCTTTCCTGACTTGTTAATTTTAGCCATTCTGACTGGTGTGAGGTGATACCTCATTGTGGTTTTGATTTGTATTTCCCAGATACCAAGTGATATGGAGCACTTTTTCATGTGTCTGTTGGCCATCTGGATGTCTTCTTTGCAGAAATGTCTGTTCATGTCCTCTGCCCATTTCTTGATTGGATTACTTGTTCTTTCGGTGTTGAGTTTGCTAAGTTCTTTATAGATTTTGGACACTAGCCCTTTATCTGATATGTCATTTGCAAATATCTTCTCCCATTCTGTCAGTTGTCTTTTGGTTCTGTTCACTGTTTCCTTTGCTGTGCAAAAGCTTTTGATCTTCATAAAATCCCAATAGTTCATTTTTGCCCTTGCTTCCCTTGCCTTTGGAGATGTTCCTAGGAAGATGTTGCTGTGGCTGAGGTTGAAGAGGTTGCTGCCTGTGTTCTCCTCAAGGATTTTGATGGATTCCTTTCTCACATTGAGGTCCTTCATCCATTTTGAGTCTATTTTCATGTGTGGTGTAAGGAAATGATCCAATTTCATTTTTCTGCATGTGGCTGTCCAATTTTCCCAACACCATTTATTGAAGAGGCTGTCTTTGTTCCATTGGACATTCTTTCCTGCTTTGTCGAAGATGAGTTGGCCATAGAGTTGAGGGTCTATTTCTGGGCTCTCTATTCTGTTCCATTGATCTATGTGTCTGTTTTTGTGCCAGTACCATGCAGTCTTGATGATGACAGCTTTGTAATAGAGCTTGAAGTCCAGAATTGTGATGCCACCAACTTTGGCTTTCTTTTTCAATATATTTTGGCTATTCGAGGTCTTTTCTGGTTCCATATAAATTTTAGGATTATTTGTTCCATTTCTTTGAAAAAAATGGATGGTACTTTGATAGGAATTGCATTAAATGTGTAGATTGCTTTAGGTAGCATAGACATTTTCACAATATTTATTCTTCCAATCCAGGAGCATGGAACATTTTTCCATTTCTTTGTGTCTTCCTCAATTTCTTTCATGAGTACTTTATAGTTTTCTGTGTATAGATTCTTAGTCTCTTTGGCTAGGTTTATTCCTAGGTATCTTATAGTTTTGGGTGCAATTGTAAATGGGATGGACTCCTTAATTTCTCTTTCTTCTGTCTTGTTGTTGGTGTAGAGAAATGCAACTGATTTCTGTGCACTGATTTTATATCCTGACACTTTACTGAATTCCTGTACAAGTTCTAGCAGCTTTGGAGTGGAATCTTTTGGGTTTTCCACATATAGTATCATATCATCTGTGAAGAGTGATAGTTTGACTTCTTCTTTGCCTATTTGGATGCCTTTAATTTCCTTTTGTTGTCTGATTGCTGAGGCTAGGACTTCTAGTACTATGTTGAATAGCAGTGGTGATAACGGACATCCCTGCCGTGTTCCTGACCTTAGCGGAAAAGCTTTCAGTTTTTCTCCATTGAGAATGATATTTGCGGTGGGTTTTTCATAGATGGCTTTGATAATATTGAGGTATGAGCCCTCTATCCCTACACTTTGAAGAGTTTTGATCAGGAAGGGATGCTGTACTTTGTCAAATGCTTTTTCAGCATCTATGGAGAGTATCATATGGTTCTTGTTCTTTCTTTATTAATGTGTTGTATCACATTGATTGATTTGCGGATGTTGAACCAGCCTTGCAGCCCTGGAATAAATCCCACTTGGTCGTGCCGAATAATCCTTTTAATGTACTGTTGAATCCTATTGGCTAGTATTTTGGCGAGAAGATTTGCATCTGTGCTCATGAAGGATATTGGTCTGTAGTTCTCTTTTTTGATGGGATCCTTGTCTGGTTTTGGGATCAAGGTGATGCTGGCCTCACAAAATGAGTTTGGAAGTTTTCCTTCCATTTCTATTTTTTGGGACAGTTTCAGGAGAATAGGAATTAGTTCTTCTTTGAATGTTTGGTAGAATTCCCCCGGGAAGCCATCTAGCCCTGGGCTTTTGTTTGTTTGGAGATTTTTGATGACTGTTTCAATCTCCTTACTGGTTATGGGTCTGTTCAGGCTTTCTATTTCTTCCTGGTTCAGTTGTGGTAGTTTATATGTCTCTAGGAATGCATCCATTTCTTCCAGATTGTCAAATTTGTTGGCATAGAGTTGCTCATAGTGTGTTCTTATAATTGTCTGTATTTCTTTGGTGTTCGTTGTGATCTCTCCTCTTTCATTCATGATTTTATTTATTTGGGTCCTCTCTCTTTTCTTTTTGATAAGTCTGGCCAGGGGTTTATTGATATTATTAATTCTTTCAAAGAACCAGCTCCTAGTTTCGTGATTTGTTCTATTGTTTTTTTGGTTTCTATTTCATTGATTCCTGCTCTGATCTTTATGGTTTCTCTTCTCCTGCTGGGTTTAGGGTTTCTTTCTTGTTCTTTCTCCAGCTCCTTTAGGTGTAGGGTTAGGTTGTGTACCTGAGACCTTTCTTGTTTCTTGAGAAAGGCTTGCACTGCTATATATTTTCCTCTCAGGACTGCCTTTGTTGTGTCCCACAGGTTTTGAACCATTGTGTTTTCATTATCATTTGTTTCCATGAATTTTTTCAATTCTTCTTTAATTTCCTGGTTGACCCATTCATTCTTTAGAAGGATGCTGTTTAGTCTCCATGTATTTGGGTTCTTTCCAAATTTCCTCTTGTGATTGAGTTCTAGCTTCAGAGCATTGTGGTCTGAGACTATGCAGGGAATGATCCCAATCTTTTGATACCGGTTGAGACCTGATTTAGGACTAAGGATGCAATCTATTCTGGAGAATGTTCCATGTGCACTAGAGAAGAATGTGTATTCTGTTGCTTTCGGATGAAATGTTCTGAATATATCTGTGATGTCCATCTGGTCCAGTGTGTCCTTTAAGGCCCTTATTTCCTCGTTGATCTTTTGCTTGGATGATCTGTCCATTTCAGTGAGGTGAGTGTTAAAGTCCCTTACTATTAATGTATTATTGTTGATGTTTTTCTTTGATTTTGTTATTAATTGGTTTATATAGTTGGCTGCTCCCACGTTAGGGGCATAGATATTTAAAATTGTTAGATTTTCTTGTTGGACAGATCCTTTGAGTATGATAGTGTCCTTCCTCATCTCTTATTATAGTCTTTGGCTTAAAATCTAATTGATCTGATATAAGGATTGCCACTCCTGCTTTCTTCTGATGTCCATTAGCATGGTAAATTCTTTTCCACCCCCTAACTTTAAACCTGGAGGTGTCTTCGGGTTTAAGATGAGTTTCGTGTAGGCAACATATAGATGGGTTTTGTTTTTTTATCCATTCTGATACCCTGTGTCTTTTGATTGGGGCATTTAGCCCATTAACATTCAGGGTAAGTATTGAGAGATATGAATTTAGTGCCATTGTATTGCCTGTAAGGTGACTGTTATTGTATATTGTTTCTGTTCCTTTCTGATCTACTACTTTTAGGGTCTCTCTTTGCTTAGAGGACCCTTTTCAATATTTCCTGTAGAGCTGGTTTGGTATTTGCAAATTCTTTCAGTTTTTGTTTGTCCTGGATGCTTTTAATCTCTCCTTCTATTTTCAATGATAGCCTAGCTGGATATAGTATTCTTGGCTGCATGTTTTTCTCATTCAGTACTCTGAATATATCATGCCAGCTCTTTCTGGCCTGCCAGGTCTCTGTGGATAAGTCTGCTGCCAATCTAATATTTTTACCATTGTACGTTACAGACTTCTTTTCCCGGGCTGCTTTCAGGATTTTCTCTTTGTCACTAAGACTTGTAAATTTTACTATTAGGTGACGGGGTGTGGACCTATTCTTACTGTATTTGAGGGGTTTCTCTGAACCTCCTGGATTTTGATGCTTGTTCCCTTTGCCATATTGGGGAAATTCTCTCCAATAATTCTCTCCAATATACCTTCTGCTCCCCTCTCTGTTTCCTCTTCTTCTGGAATCCCAATTCTTCTAATGTTGTTTCATCTTATGGTGTCACTTATCTCTCGAATTCTCCCCTCGTGGTCTAGTAGCTGTTTGTCCCTCTTTTGCTCAGCTTCTTTATTCTCTGTCATTTGGTCTTCTATATCGCTAATTCTTTCTTCTGCCTCATTTATCCTAGCAGTGAGAGCCTCCATTTTTGATTGCACCTCATTAATAGCTTTTTTTATTTCAACTTGGTTAGATTTTAGTTCTTTTATTTCTCCAGAAAGGCTTTTATATCTCCCGAGAGTGTTTCTCTAATATCGTCTATGCCTTTTTCGAGCCTGGCTATAACCTTGAGAATCGTCATTCTGAACTCTAAATCTGACATATTACCAATGTCTGTATTGATTAGGTCCCTAGCCTTTGGTACTGCCTCTTGTTCTTTTTTTTGTGGTGAATTTTTCGGCCTTGTCATTTTGTCCAGATAAGAGTATATGAAGGAGCAAGTAAAATACTAAAAGTGTGGCAACAACCTCAGGAAAATATGCTTTAGCCAAATCAGAAGAGATCCCAAATCGTGAGGGGGGAGAAAGGAGATAAAAAGGTTCAGAAAGAAAAAAAAAAAGAAAGAAAGAAACAATTAAAAAAAGAAAACCAACAAAGAAAAAATATAAAAAGGAAAAATATATATATATTAGATAAACTAGTTAAAAAAACTTTAAAAAAGAAAAGGGTAAAAGTTAAAAAAATTTAGCAGAAGAAGAGAAAAAAAATTGAAAAAGAAAAAAAATTAAATTAACTGCAAGGCTAAAGAATCATGGGGAGAAAGCCATGAGTTCCATGCTTTGCTTTCTTCTCCTCTGGAATTCCGCTGCTCTCCTTGGTATTGAAACTGCACTCCTTTGTAGGTGAACTTGGTCCTGGCTGGGTTTCTTGTTGCTCTTCTGGGGGAGGGGCCTGTTGTAGTGATTCTCAAGTGTCTTTGCCCCAGGCGGAGTTGCACCGCCCTTACCAGGGGCCGGGCTGAGTAATCCTCTCGGGTTTGCTTTCGGGAGCTTTTGTTCCCTGAGCGCTTTCCGTAGAGTTCCGGAGGACGGGAATGAAGATGGTGGCCTTCCAGTCTCTGACCCGGAGGAGCCTAGAGCCCGGGACCCCACTCCTCAGTGCGCCCTCAGAGAACAGCGCTCAATGACTCCCGTCACCCTGGCCTCCGGCCACGCTTTGAGCTGACCGAGGCTGCGACCGGTTCAAGGTAACCCCGAGATGAGAGTCACTCCTCGGCTCTGTCTCTGTAGCCGGCTTCCCCGTTCTAATACCTCTAAGCTCTGCGACACTCAGGCACCCCCGATCCTTCTGTGACCCTGCGGGACCTGAGGCTGGCTGACCCCACATGGGCTTCACCCCGGTTAAGCCTCTGGAGCAATGTCCCTCAGCGGAACAGACTTAAAAGTCCTGATTTTGTGCTCTGTTGCTCCGCCGCTTGCCGGGAGCTGGCCCGTCCCACTGTGGTCTATCTTCCCGTCGCTTTGGATTCACTTCTCCACCAGTCCTACCTTTCAGAAAGTGGTGGATTTTCTGTTTCTAGAATTGCTGTTCTTCTTCTCTTCGATCTCCCATTGGATTTGTAGGTGTTTGCAATCTTTAGATAAGCTATCTAGCTATCTCCCACTACCTGAAGTAGTCTCAGCTGCTACTTCTCCGACATCTTTAATCCTCCCTGGAGCACTTTTTTCTTATGTCTCTTGGCCATCTGGATGTCCTATTTGCAGATGTCTGTTCATGTCCTCTGCCCGTTTCTTGATTGGATTATTTGTTCTTTGGGTGTTGAGTTTGGTAAGTTCTTTTTAGATTTGGATACTAGCCCTTTATCTGATATGTCATTTTCAAATATCTTCTCCCATTCTGTCAGTTGGGTTTTGTTGACTGTTTCTTTTCCGTGCAAAAGCTTTGATCTTGATGAAGTCCCAATAGTTCACTTTTGCCCTTGCTTTCCTTGCCTTTGGCGATGTTTCTAGGAAGGAGTTGCTGCAGCTGAGGTCAAAAAGCTTGCTGCCTGTGTCATCTTCAAGGATTTTGATGGATTCCTTTCTCACATTGAGGTCTTTCATCCATTTTGAGTCTATTTTTGTGTATGGTGAAAGGGAATGGTCCAGTTTCATTTTTCTGCAAGTGGCTGTCCAATTTTCCCAACACCATTTGTTGAAGAGACTGTCTTTTTTCCATTGGACATTCTTTCCTGCTTTGTCAAAGATTAGTTGACCATAGAGTTGAGGGTCTATTTCTGGGCTCTCTATTCTGTTCCATGGATCTATATGTCTGTTTTTGTGCCCATACCATACTGGCATCAAGCTGTCTTGATGATGATAGTTTTTTTAATAGAGCTTGAAGTCTGGAATTGTGATGCCACCAACTTTGGCTTTCTTTTTCAACATTCCTCTGGCTATTCAAGGTCTTTTCTGGTTCTATATAAATTTTTGGATTATTTGTTCCATTTTCTTGAAAAAAAAATATTGTATTTTTATAGGGATTGCATTAAATGTGTAGATTGCTTTAGGTAACATAGACATTTTCACAATATATGTTCTTCCAATCCATAAGCATGGAACATTTTTCCATTTCTTTGTGTCTTCCTCAATTTCTTCATGAGTACTTTATAGATGTCTGAGTACAGATTCTTTTTTTTTTTTAAGATTTTTTATTTATTTATTTGACAGAGAGAGATCACAAGCAGACAGAGAGGCAGGCAGAGAGAGAGAGAGGGAAGCAGGCTTCTTGCTGTGCAGAGAGCCCGATGTGGGACTCGATCCCAGGACCCTGAGATCATGACCTGAGCCGAAGGCAGCGGCTTAACCCACTGAGCCACCCAGGCGCCCCACTGAGTACAGATTCTTTGCCTTTTATGGTTTGGGGTGCCATTGTAAATGGGATTACTCCTTAATTTCTCTTTCTTCTGTCTTGTTGTTGGTGTATAGAAATACCATGGTATTCTGTGCATTGATTTTGTATCCTGACACTTTACTGAATTCCTATACAGGTTCTAGCAGGTTTGGAATGGAGTCTTTTGGGTTTTCCACATAAAGTATCATATCATTGCAAAGAGTGATAGTCTGACTTTTTCTTTGCCAGTTTGGATGCCTTTAATTTCTTTTTGATGTCTGATTGCTGAGGCTAGGACTTCTAGTACTATGTTGAATAGCAGTGGTGATAATGGACATCCCTGCCATGTTCCTGACGTTGGCAGGAAAGCTTTCAGTTTTTCTCCATTGAGAATGATATTTGTGGGGCGCCTGGGTGGCTCAGTGGGTTAAGCCGCTGCCTTCGGCTCGGGTCATGATCTCAGGGTCCTGGGATCGAGTCCCACATCGGGCTCTCTGCTCAGCAGGGAGCCTGCTTCCCTCTCTCTCTCTGCCTGCCTCTCTGTCTACTTGTGATCTCTGTCTGTCAAATAAATAAATAAAATCTTTAAAAAAAAAAAAATAAATAAAAAAAAAAAAAGAATGATATTTGTTGTGGGTTTTCATAGATGGTTTTGATGATATTGAGGTATGAGCCCTCTATCCCTACACTTTGAAGGGTTTTGATCAAGAAAGAATGCTGTGCATTTCAAATGCTTTTTCAGCATCTATTGAGAGTATCTTCTGGTTCTTACTCTTTCTTAATGTATTGTATCACATTGATTGGTTTGTGGTTGTTGAACCAACCTTGCAGCCCAGGAATAAATCCCACTTGGTCATGGTGAATAATCCGTTTAATGTACTGTTGGATCCTATTGGCCAATAGGTCCCTATATTTTCTCTCATCCATAGTGTCAGCTAGCCCTGATATTTGGTAATTTTAGATCATGGAATTATCTTCCTAGTTGAGACTCTCTAGAATGTCTATGGTCTCTGTACATCCATTTCAGATGGGGAATGAGAGTCTCAGGGAGCACCACAGACAAATCCTGGCCAATTTCTGGTGAGGATGAGGGAGAGGCTGGACGTGCTCTCCACCCTCACAAGTCCAGGCTAGAGGCTGGTTTGCCTCGCCTCTTACTGCCCCAACACCAGAAGGGGACAGAAGGGGACCCAGGTGACTGGGCTACTCTTGCTTCAGTCTCCCAACTGATCAGCTTGGCTGTTTTTCTTGGTCCTCCCCCGGGATGGTTTCCCCCACCTCCATCTCTACATCTGAAAAATGGGTATGAAAATAGGAAAAAAATGCTTCTGATAGATTAACTTATCTTTTTTATCCTCTTTTCTTCAGTATTTCCATTAGAGAGAATCTTGTTTGGCAATATCAAGGGCAAATAATTAACTCTCTTAAAGAAACTGTATTGTTATCTATGGGGTAGACAAGTTTTATAGCCTATAAAAAGGGACTGCTGTTTTTAAATTATGGGTGTTTTAAAATATTTATTCATTTATTAGAGAGAGAAAGAGAGAGAGCATGCTCTGTGGAATGGAGCAGAGGGAGAGATAATCTCAAGCAGACTCCATGCAGAGTGCAGAGCCCATGGCAGGGGTGGTGGATCTCATAACCTTGAGATCACGACCGAAGCTGAAACTGATTCAGACACTCAAATGACTGTGGCACCTAGGCACCCCTAAGTTACATTTTTTAAAAGATTGCTTGCTTGCTTGCTTGATTGATTGGAGAGAACGAGAGTGAGAGTGAGTGGGGGAAGGGGCAGAGGGACAGGGAGAGGGAGAGAGAAACTCAAGCAGACTTTGTGCTGAATGGGGACCCATGGTAGGGCTCGATCTCATGACCTGGAGATCACGACCTGAGCCAGAATCAAGAGTGGGATGTTCAGCCGACTGAGTTGCCCAGGAGCCCCTGAAGACTGTGATCTTTTAAACCAAGGTAAACTTTTGACTATCTATATGCCCTTTCCTATTCTTGACGCTTCACTACCAACTTTAGGAAACAGCCCTAAGTCCAAACTTTCAGAACATGGGAAGTCTCTGAAAAAGATTTCTTCAAGGGGGATTTTGGTAAGACAACTGAGTAAAGGGACTCACATATTAGGTAACTATATTAATATAAATCGAAATAAAAAAATAAAACACACCTACATTCTTGCAAGTGTATCAAACTGCTTTCAATTGTCCATATTTTCTGTCCAGATCTTATCCATGTATGTACAAATACCATGTGTAGCTTTAAATCATGTTCAGTTTTATTTTTAAAAGATATCTGTAAATTGGAGTGCCTGGGTGGCTCAGTAGGTTAAGTGTCTGCCTTCAGCTCTGTTCATGATCCCAGAGTCCTGGGATCAAGCCCCACATTGGGCTTCCTGCTTAGTGGGGTGTCTGCTTCTCCCTCTCCCTCTGCCCCTCTGCCTCCCCTTGCTTGTGTGCTCTCTCTCTCTCTCTCTCCATCTCTCACTCATGCTCTCTCATGTGTGCTCCTGTTCTTTCTCTCTCTCAAATAAATAAAATCTTTTTAAAAAAGTCTGTGTGTAAATAATAATACCCTAGCTGAGGTAAACACTCATTTTATTGAGTTAAAAGATTTAGGATTGATCTAAAAGAAGAAAAATCAAAAACCATAGCTCTATACTTGAACCCTCAACTGAAGAATGAAGTTTTTATAATAAATTATTTCCTTTGTGGGTCAGAGGGAGTAGAAGGGAGATGGGCACGAGCCTAGCATTTAGGCACAGGAAGTACTTAGAGTTGAGGTTATAGGTACAAGTGGAAGAAGGAATAAAAGTCTTTGGGAAAGAGAAGAAATAAATGACCCATGAAAAACTAAAGTTTAAAACAAGAGAAAAGATTGATTTAAATGTACACTTACAAAACGATCTTATAAAAATGGCAAGTACAGTAGAGTATAATATTATTTACACCAGAATATGTGCTTTTGGAGATTTGTGGTCTTGTAATGAAATTACCCGTGTAGCTCCATGATGGAGAATAGCCATTTTAACAGGCAAAGGCATGTTTACCTTGGAAAGATACCCACTGAATGCTAATGATAGCTTCACAATCTGTCTTCTTCACCTGAAGTTTCTCTACTTTCAGTTGGCCATTCTTTCCTTCCAGAAGCTTAGATAAGATATAAATGCAAGAAATAAATGCAGCTGGCTTGGCACTGGCAGAGCATAGTCTAAAACCTACTTCCCTGAAAAATATCTAGCATGGTGGGCAAACAAGAGGAGTGGGGGCTCCTTGAGATGTAGATTCTATGCTCACTCATTGTATATAACTCAGCCCCTCACTGTAGTCTTGAGTTTGCTTGGTTTTATTTATTTTTTTAAAGATCTTATTTATTTATTAGACAGACAGAGAGAGAGAACAAGCAGAGGGATGGGCAAAGGGAGAGGTGGAAGCAGACTCCCCGTTGAGCAGGAAGCCCAACAAAGGGTTCGATCCCAGGACCCTGGGATCATGATCTGAACCGAAGGCAGAGGCTTTAACCCACTGAGCCACCGAGGCACCCCGGATTTGCTTGGTTTTAGATTTGCTCCTCAGAAAGGTGGAATTTAGATACTGAAGCTCTTTGTAGCTCTTCAGCTCATTCAGAACCACAACTGGCAAACCAAGAACGAGAATATAAACCAAGAGCTCGGACCTTGCTACTCACAGTGCCTGTGTTGACCGGCAGCATCAGCTGCATGCACCCGGGAGCTTATGAGAAATGTAGAATCTGGGGCATCTGGGTGGCTCAGTTGGTTAAGCATCTGTCTTTAGCTCAGGTCATGATTTCAGGGTCCTGGGATCGAGCCCCGCAACAGGCTCCCTGTTCAGTGGGGAGTCTGCTTCTCCCTCTCCTTCTGCCTGCTACTCTTCCTCCGTGCTCTCTCTGTCAAATAAATAATTAAAACCTAAAAAGAAAAAGAAAAAGGAAGTTCATAATCTTAGGCTTCCAACAGAACTCCTGAGTCTGAAACAGCATTTTAATGACATTCCCTAGATTTTGAGAAGCACTACACTAAAGCGCATCCCAGTGTCTTAGAATTTGTCAGTTATGGCACCCACTTCCAGTCTCTGGCAACTTTGTGGCAGTATCTCCAAGGATCCATGGAAGGATTGTTCTTTGATTTTTCCTTTGGAATGGAGACAAATGAGTGGAGACTTTCTTGAGGCATAGTATATTTCTATATTGGTCTTTGTTTATATTAAGTTAGAAATAGGGGTCTAATGTTCATCTGAATGAGAGCAAATAACAAAATAATAACTCCTACTCTAGTGATAAACATAATTCAGAATTTCTAGGCAACAGTACTTTTAGTTCAACAGCCTGGGGAATCACCATTCGCAATTCCAAATTTGTCTCTAATTTTTATATTTGCCTTAGGGTTTGCTTTAAGTTTTTGTTGAGCAAGTCACATTGGTTGCTTATTAACAGGAGTAAAAGTGTGAACACTTCTGCCCACTGTATCATGCTTTTGGAGTCACCAAGGAGAACACAGTGCAGTCCAGCACTGGATGGAATTTACTTTACTCATGAGATCAGCTTCAGTAGTGGCTGTTGGTATCCCATGGTGAGCAGACCCATCCCCAACCACTATGGGGCAGTTGGCTCCCCTGCACCCCTCTGGAACTGCAGCAGAAGGACCCCATCCCCTCCCTACAAGAGACAGATACAGCAGTGGGTTGGCCTGGTGCCATATGATGCTTAAGCAGGACCAAGGATCACACACTGAGTCTGAAACAGAGAACGATATTCCCACACAAGGTGACAAGGTTAACAGAGTATGTGGTGACTTTTTATCTCTTGGTAAGAAATGTTCCAGATCCAAGGCACATTCTTACGCAGCTCAAGGGGGTTGAAGAACTTCGTGCATAAAATTCCTTTCCCCATAGTTTTATTTTATTCCTCTATCTTACCTTAACTTTGTATAAAGCTACTTCATTTAGGGGTGCCTGGGTGGCTCAGTCAGTGTCTGCCTTTGGCTCAGCTCATGACCTCAGGGACCTGGGATGGAGCCCCGCATAGGGCTCCATGCTCAGTGGGGAGTTTGCTTGTCTCTCTCTCTTTCCTTCTGTCCCTCCTACTTGTGCTCTCTCTCTCTCAAGTAAAGTCTCTAAGAAAATTATTTCATTTAACAGAAACTTTAATTGAGAAGGTTTACAAACCAAGTTAAATCCCATTTTCTCTCATTACATTGGCCCACGGATACCATTCTGGCTTCTCGGAAATCCTGACCCAATAGCGACAGCCTTTCGAGATTCTTCTTAGTTGAGAAGGTAATGGCTTCGATAACTGCCTGAGTGTATGCCATGAGCCTCACAGGGGCCCGAGCACGTGAAACCAGTGAGCAGTTCCCCTTACATCATACCCATCATTCCCTGACTATGCGTTCTCTTCCGTATTTGGTCTTTCTCCCAGAGAATACATTTATTTGGTTTCTCAAGAAAAATTCAACTGGAATTTTGTTTGGAATGGCACTAGATTTAGAGACTAATTTGGAGATAATTGATGATTTTGTAATATAGACGTATTCCATGCCAAATCATGGGATATCTTTCCTTTTTTTTTTTTTCCTCAGACCATCTTCTATATAAGTACACATCTTTTAACCTCTTTACTTACAATGTAGTGTAGATCAGGACCTCGAAAGACTATGTTCAATAGTAACAATGATGTTGGGCATCACTTACCTTGTTTACTGTCTTAAAGATCTTCCATTATGTATAATGTTTGCTGTCTTTTTGCCATAGAAACTTTATTGACTAAAAGATGTTCCCTTCAGGGAGCCTGGCTGACTTAGTTGGTGGAGTATGCAACTCTTGATCTTGGGGTCATGAGGCCAAGCCCCATGTTGGGTATGGAGTCTACTTAAAATAAAAAACAAAAATAAAAAATAAATAAAATAAATAAAAAAAAATTTAAAAAATAAAAATAATAAAATAAAAATAAAAATTTTTAAAAAGGTATTCCTTATTACTGGGTGTGGTGCAAAAACAATGAATTCTGTTACGCTGAAAAGAAATTAAAAAAAAAAAGGTGTTCCTTTTATTCTTAATTTACTAAGACTTTTTTCCCTCTTAAAGCTAATTGCTGAGTGTTTTATTTTCCTGCATCTATTGGTGATTATATAGGTTTTCTCCTCCAGTCTGTTAGTATATTGTATTAATTAATTATCTCATGTTATTCCATTCTTATATTCCTGTAATAAACTGAACTTTGTCATCTTATTTATATCCTGACAGATACGGTTTTGAGATTTTGACATCTCATTCATGACTGAGACTGGCCTGTCATTTTCCTCTTCTGTATGGTCCTTCTCTGGCTCTACTATTACGGTTATGCTAGTCTAGCAGAACAGATTAGAGTCAATTTACCCTGTCTTTACTTTCCAGACATTTTACAAATTTGGAATGATGGATTCCTTTCAAGTTTAGGTAAAACTTGCTTTTAAACAAGCCTGGTACAAGCACTTTTCTTCTTTCAGGCAAAAAATACATAATAGGAAAATAGATCAGTATTTATACCCATACATACATATGTGTACGTTTACAGAAGTATAACATACATCCAGAAGAGTGCAAAAGACATAAATATATACCTTCTTTTTCACAAAGTAACTTTAAGAAATAGAACATTACTGGGGAGCCTTCTGCTCAGGTCATGATCTCAGGGCCCTGGGATAGGCCTACGTCAGGTTCCCTGTTCATCCAGGAATTTGCTTCTCCCTCTCCCTCCGCTCCTCCCCTCCCCAGATCGTGCTCTCTCTTTCTCTCAAAGAGATCAATCTTAAAAAAAAAAAAAAAAGAAGAACATTACCTCATCATTCCTTTCCAATTTCCTTAGTATTATTGTCTTTTTAAATGCCTCATTAGACTGGCATTAATGTCATTCTTTTTAAGATTTTATTTATTTATTTATTTATTTATTTATTTATTTATTTATTTGACAGACAGAGATCACAAGTAGGCAGAGGGAGAGGCAGAGAGAGAGGAGGATGCAGGCTCCCCGCTGAGCAGAGAGCTCGATGCAGGGCTGGATCCCAGGACCCTGAGATCATGACCCGAGCTGAAGGCAGAGGCTTAACCCCCTGAGCCACCCAGGCACCCCTAGACTGGTATTAATGTGATTTAAAAAAGAAAAACTAGACAGTGTGTGTTTATATTAATTTGTATTGACTGACCACCTATCCATTCTTTCATGTCAGACTTTCATCTGGGGGAAGTTTCATCTATTTTTTTTTTTTAAGATTTACTTATTTTTTAGAAAGAGAGAGAGAGAGAGCACCATGGGGAGACACAGTGGGAGAGAAAGAGAATCTCAAGCAGGCTCCCCACTGAGCGCAGAGCTTGACGTGGGGCTGGATCTCATGAACCTAAGATCATGACCTGAGCCAAAATCAAGAGTCACATGCTTAACCAACTGAGTCACCCAGGTGCCCCCAGACTAGGAGGGTTTTTTAAAAAAGAATCTCTCTGGCTTTCGTTAATATAAAAATGTCATTACTTTGCCCTCATTTTTGGAAGATAGACTTGATGATACATAATTCTAGGTTGCCATGTACTTCTCTCAGACTTTGAAGTCGTTTATTGTACTCTGTTCTCACACTGCTGCTTCACGAAGTCTGTGGCCTAATTTAATTCTCTGTTATTCCTTCAGAAGTGATCCACCTTTTCTCCATGATTGCTTTTAGACGTTTTTTCTCATTTCCTATTCTGCAATTTCACCACAAAGCATGTGCATGTGAGTTCCTTTTTATTCATCTTGAGATTCCCTGAAGTTCTTAAACCTGTGGATAGGCATATTTAATCATTTCTAGGAAATTCTTGGTCACTATCTACTTGAATATTCCCTTTCTTTCATTTTCTCTTTTCTCTTCTCTTGACATTTTCAGTTCAGTTTTTGTGGAACTCCTCAGGGTAGATTTCATGTCTCTTAACCCTCTTTTTCAGATTCTCCATCTTTCAGTTTCTATGCTGAAATCTGGGTACTTTTTCAGAATTATCTTCCAGTTCACTAAATCTCTCACCTGTGTCTAGTTTACTCTTTAATCTAGTGTGAGTATGAAAGATCCCTGCTTATGATGGAGGATGGTTGGAAGAAAGGCAGGCAGGGACAGGGGCCTTGGTCCTAATGGAAAACTATCCTTCAAACCAAAAAGACCCCATTCTGTTATTCTAGGTTTTACTAAGTACCCGAGCTTTAAGTCTTCCTACTGGGAGGACTTTCCAAGTTTTATGTGACAGGAAGGGAATGGCCTTGGATGTCGTAACCCAGGTCCTGGGCCAGCTCCACAGCCAGTGGGATATTTAAACAAGGAGCTTCATCTGGTGGCCCAAGGCCGGCAGGCACGTGTTGCAGCCATGGCGGCCACGCCCTTTTGATCCCCAAAGCTAAGAACTTCCACCCTGTCCCACGTGAACAGAGGACTATCTGATAGGCAGCTGAGCGTGTAGACAAAAACCTGATCATGTGACTGGCACAGGGAGGGTTAATCATATTAAAACATCCCACACCAAAAAGCCCATAAAAATGTCTAGATTTAACCTCCAAATCAGCGACCCCCTCGGGTCCCCCTCCTTATCGAGGAGCTTTGTACTATGGCCCAGTAAACCCCTCTACTATCGCTCAGTAAACCTTGTTTTGCTGCCTGCCAGCCTTCGGTCCACCTCTCTGTTCTTCCCGGTGGCATAACTAAGAACTGTGGGCACTGAGGGAAAAGAAATCCTGCAACACTTATATTTTGCATTTTTAAAACTTTTTTTGTTATTGTTTTTTTATCAATTTCAATCATCCCCTACTGTTCATTTATGTTTAAAATTGGGTCTTCCTTTAATTTGATTATACCAAAACCATGTCTTATGTAGTTATTTTGCATTCAGAATTTGATCCGTTCCCATACTTGGAGTCTCGAGGCATAAATCTGCTTTGTTGTTTCTGCTGACTTTTACCGATAGCCAATGCTTCACATATGTTTGGTGATTTTTTCCAAAATGGCGAGTTCCCATTTGACTGAAGTGAGCATGCGGGAATCTAGAGTCCCTTTATGGGAGTTGTTTTCCTTCAAGAGAGTGTTTGAGTTTATTAGCTACCAGGAGCAGGTGACATCACCGGAGCTGGGTTTGAGGATCTTGGTTAAATGGGTGCCCTGAGGTCGCACGACTTCATCCTGCAGCCTCCTAACCAGAGTGGTGTCATCTACAACCGCCCAAGGCGAAAACACAAATTTCCTTTGTTTTCTACTCAACAATCAGCTCTCAGTTCACTAGCCCTTTTAATAGTTTATTTTCCTTGGTTGGCAGTCTATTGTTGGAATAACTTCTTCCCAGTATAAAGTACAGGTCCACTTCCTCTTCCTTGCAGTATAAGACCTTGTTTTGTTTTGCCTATTTTGACGATGTGAGTTTTCTCTGTTCTTGGTTTAAGAGAGGCCTACTTTACCTTTCCGCTGGAGGGAAGAAAGGAGTCCTGGTGACAGAGCAGCTATCCGTGCAGAGAGCTCATTCCTGGTAGGAGCTCCTGTTCTCCCCCAGTAAAACAAGGGTGTGTTGTTTTTGTTACCATTTCTGTGAATATGTCAAGCAGGAGAGAGAAATTAAGCCAAGAGTCATCACTAGTGATATCCGATCTTCCTTTCAGATGTCTGTTTGTTGTGATAAGAATGCATACAAGATTACCAAGGATGAAAATCCTATCCCAGACTACAGACACAGGTTGAAAGAATTAGAGACACTGACACGATGGCCATCTCTGGAGGGACTGATTCAATGGATGTAAGGGACGGGTTGGTTGCCAAGTCTACTTACGTTTGTTGGCTTATGTCATATGGAGCCTCTTGGTTTAGCTATTCATTTGTTTAATTTATCTTGTTCTGTTGCAATGAGCCCTAATACTGTTAAATCCTCCTGGCTACTGTCAGTTGCCACCTCCACCACACATCCTGGTTCTATAATGAGGTCAGAGAAATGGAAATATTTGTGCCATCAGAGGCTTTTATGGGGGACACTCTTATAACTTGCAAAGCTGGCGGAAGCTTTCTCAGTGTGTCTGGAGAACAACAAAGGCAGATCTGGCTGAAGATGAACGTGTTGAGAAGAAAGTAAATTGAGACGAGGTTAGAGAATCATGAGGGTCAGATCACACGAGGTCACTGTAAATCCTCAGGCTTTTTATGAGGAGCAAGAAGGGAGCCTTTGCAGGGTTACGTGCACAGGAATGACATGATCTGACGTGTTTTTAACAAGAATGCTGTGGTGTGTTTGAGGAAAAGTTAAAGGCAAATAAGGAAAGAAGCAGGAGGACAAGTTAGGAGGCTTTTGCCATAATCTGCATGAGGAATGATGGTGGCTTGATCTAGGGAGGCGGTGGTGGGAATGGTGAGAAGGGATCAGATTCTCGATGTATTTCCAGGAAAGAGCAGCAGGATTTGGTATTGGACCAGACTGGGGTGAGAAAGAAAGAAAGAGAAAGGACAACACAGCATCAAGAACTTGGGGCTGACTCCCTGGAAGTAGGGAGCCACCATTTCTTGACATGGGGAAGACGTCAAGAAGAGTATATTAGAGCAGGATGCTTGTCAGACATCAAAACAAATGTGTAGCAGGCACAGAAGGACAAGTGTTTGCAACTGAATGCAGACGTCTAAACTGGAGATAGTGATTTGGGAGCCGCTATCATAGGACAGCATTCAAAGTGCTGGGAAGAAATCGCAAGGGAGTGAGAGTAAATAAGAAAAGAGAAGGCCGTACTTGAAGATTCATTTATTCATTTGAGAAAGAGAGAGAGTGTGTTCATGAGTGGGGCGGCGGCGGGGGCGGAATGGGCGGGGCAAAGGGAGAGGGAGAGAGAGAATCTCAAGCAGGTTCCCCACTGAGTGCAGAGATCATGACCTAAGCTGAAATCAAGATTTGGAGTGTTCTCTCTCTCTCACTCTCTTTAAGATTTCACTGAATTATCTGACACAGAGAGACAGAGAGAGAGTGCAAGCAGGGGGAGCAGTGAGCATAGGGACAGGTAGAAGGAGGCTTTCCTCTGAGCAAGGAGCCTGTCATGAGTCTCAATCCCAGGCCCAGGATCAGGACCTGAGCCGAAGGTAAGTGCTTAACTGACTGAGCCACCCAGACACCCCGAGGGTTGGAGTCTTAACTGACTGCACCAACCAGGTGTCCCAAGGAGGCTTTATTTAGAGGTCATGGGAATTGAGGACAAACCAGCAAAAAGACTGAGAGGAAAGAAAAACTAAGGTATAGGAGCAAAACCAGGGAAGTCATGTGAAGAAAGTGTTTCAAGGAGAAGGTGCTCAGCAGTGCGAAATGCTGCTTTAGGTCAGATCAATGAGTCCTGAGAACTGGCGTTGGTTATAGCAATAAAGAAGTCAGTGGGGAGCTTCCCCAAGAGCAGTTTTGGTGGGGCAGTGGGGGCAAACGTTTAATTTAAGGGAGTTAAGGAGAGAACAAGAGGAGCAGAACTGAACACAGCAAATATAGATAACTAGTTTAAGGAGGGTTCTGTAAAAAAGAAAGACATGGCAGAAATAGGGTCAAGAAAGTGTTTTTAAAAGGTGGGAGTACTTTCACCATGTTTTTAATACTGAAGGAATCCGTCAACAGAGTGGGAAATCCATCATGCAGAACACAATGAGAGAATTGTTAGAGAAATGCCTTTTGGTTGGCAAAAGGAACAGAGCTGGGTGTAAGTGTGGAGGCACAGGAGAAAAGGCAGATGCTGGTCAGTGGGTAGGTGAGGGAGTGGCTATACTTTGGTTTCTATATGCTTTTTGGAAATGAAACAAAATTTCTGGTTAACATACTTCTTTTTTAAATACAAAGATAGCCATTGCAGAGGTACTGACCCTGGGATGAAAAGAGTATCTTTATAATCTGAAAAGTCTGCACATTGCTAATGATGTCACCATGAACAGTGAGACAATGGTATACTAATATTCCAAGACAGCCCAGTGGCTTTTCTCCTAAATAATTCTTTCTGACACTGTTATCTGGACATTTTAAAGTGCTTTTCGTACAAGTCTATTAAAATAACCCCACAATAATTAGTTCTTTTTATCTACACATCAGCCAGTTGTTAGTTTAGATCTTTGAGTCAGAAAGTTTTTCTTGCTATCTCTTTTTTCTCAAAGTGTGTTACATTCCTGTTTCTTGGGCATTACTATGTGTAGTCTAGTCTATTTCAAAAGTTGCTAATATATGGCTATTGATTGCTCCAGTCATTCAATTTGCAATCTATAGCTACTTTCCAGTTCAAGCTATTACATGTGGGAACACGGGATAATGGGCCATTTGCTGAATTGTGGGTACTGATGCTCATACTGCAAATGGGAAAGGATAATTCTAAAATGTTTAAACAATGTTAGGAAAAGGCTTTTTGTTTGATCATTGGTTGAAAAAAAAAAAAAAGGTCCAAGTAGAGTGCTCTGTTTTTTAAGTGGAATCACTGAAAGTCAGGATTGAAAAACTCTAAAAAATCACCTGGTCTCATCATTCATTTGATGCTTATGCTCCCTTATAATGCCCCCCACTCCCTGCCTGCTGAGTGGTGGCCTGTCCTTAGCTCCAGCAGCAAGGAAGTGACTACTTTATTCCTCTACATCATAGAAATTCATCAACAAAAACACATTAGTAGCTTTCTATTCAAAATTACTTTTTGGAACAGTCAAGAGATTTTCCAGTTGTTACTCAAAAAACATAAATCGGAATTAGGCTTTTTAATGTAGATACAAAATGGGATGTGCAGATGGCATACATATCTTGTGGAGTAGGGGGAGGTGCAGAGAATCTTCAGTTAATCCTGATATGAAGTGCTAGTCCTTTCATAGGTGAGTGTACACACGGGTATACAAAGTCTGAGCTGTAGGGTGCTATCCCAAAGGAAGGCTATCTTCATTTTCTTTCTTTCTTTTTTTCAAGATTTTACTTGTTTATTTGATGAGAGAGGGCGAGAAAGAGATTGTGTGTGTGTGTGTGTGTGTGTGCGCGCACAAGCAGGGGGAGGCACAGGCAGTGTTAGAGGGAGAAGCAGACTCCCCACCAAGTAGGAACTAGCCCCATGTGGGGCTCCATCCTGGGACTCTGGCAACATGACCTAAGCTGAAGGAAGATGCTTAACCGAATGAGCCACCCAGGCACCCTATACCTTCAATTTCTTCCATAACCTTGACAGTGCTATAGACACTTCTCTTGTCTCTGCCTTAGTACAAGATATCCATATTGCTACATTCAAAATCCCACCCTCCTGTGTCATAATTGTGGTCAGAAGATTGAACTGATGATCATTAACGTTTAGTAAGATAACTGGACACCACTACACATCTTTTTTTTTTTCTCTTGAAATCACATCATGTAGAGTAAAGAGAAAGCTTATTTCAGTTTAGTTGAATTTGATGTTTTGCTTTGTTTTATTCTACATGGTTAGAATTAATTCCGACTGATACAGATTTTTCCATTTATGACATGAACCTCGGGGCAGGAAAGTTGATGAAAAAATTATTTCACTGAGGAGAGAGACACAAATCGAGCACAGAATTTTTAAGGCACTGAAACTATTCCTTCTGATAGGACAAGGGTGGATACTTGTCTTTACACATTTGTCAAAACTCATCAGATGTATAACACACAAAAAACAAACCCTAATATCAACTATGGGCTTTGGTGTTAATGATGTATCAATGTTGTTTCACTGATTATAACAAATACACCATTCTAGTGGGGCTTGTTGATTATTCGGGAGGCCGTGCGGGTTGATGGGAGGGGTATAGGGGAACTGTATTTTCCACTCCATTGTGTTGTGAACCTAAAACTACTCTATTAAAAAATAATTCTGCAAACCTTTCAGATACAAACATAGGTTTTTGAAGAACTAGAACCTCTCATTTCCAAAGTGTTCTCTTGTCATTAAAAACCTTAGAGCCATTCTTGATAAATTAGTAAATTGCTATACATGGCAATTAAAATAGTACAATGAAGGCATTTGAAAAGAGGACTTCTTTGATAAATAATTTTGTACAGCAAAGAATCACGCTAATTTAGTGGTATGATAAGCCCATATCCATCCCATAAGGGATGTCTGGGAAAAAGCACCACAGACTAGGAGCATGAGATTTTAAGACATTTTAAAAACAGAACCAGAAAATTGGGGAAAAGATTGTCTCAAGTAATTGTAAAGTTATCTTTAAAATAACTGAATATTTTCTCTGTGTTTTCTGACTGTTTTATAACCCAGTGGCAATTGCAGCCTCGTAAAAATTGGTAGTATTTTCTAAGAAATTGTAATTGATTTTATTTTTTTAAAGATTTATTTGTTTATTGGGCGGGGGGCAGAGGGAGAGGGAGAGAAAAACCCAAGCAGACTCCATGCTGAGCACAGAGTGTGATTGGAGGCTCCATTCCAGGACCCTGAGATGATGACCTGAGCTGAAATCAAGAGTCAGATGCTTAACTGAGCCACCCAGGTATCCCTGTTGATTTTATTCTATAGCAATATAGTGAATCCTTGGGATCATGGAAGAAAGGAGAGGCATAAATGACCCATTTCATTCTTGGGGGACTAGAAGAGTCCCAAGGATGTCATATAATGTGGTGGGTCATCCTGCTTCTGTGGGGGACTGTGGATAGTCACAAACAATGAGAATCCCACTGGGATTCCAACCTTAAGAGGAATCATGTAAAAGGTACTTATAGTGCCTTGAGGAGTATATGCTATGCTCCTCTTTTAATTTTTTTTTTTTTTTTGAGAGAAGAGCACGAGGTTTTATGTAAGATTCTAAATGCAAGATGCACATCCTGCTCAAGTAGAAGGAGAAGATCCTTAAAGTCTATATCTATGAGAGATCGTCAGAAGTTCCTAAACAGGAGAAAGAAAATAACACAAAATGGAAGCCAGCAAGTATGTGATTCTGTTAAGGCCAAATGGAATCCAAATCTGAATCAAGATGTTGGCCAGTGAGAGAAGTCAAGGCACAGGAGGTAGGGAACCTACACAATAGAAACCAGACTCTAGGGCTGGAGGGAATGGGGAAGAGGAGCCGTAGGGCAGCAGTCTGGGGGCAAACATGAATGTGAGCCTCGGAAAACAAGCAGCAGCACCGAGCAAGGTCGAGGCGACTGGCTGGACTCAATATGCATATGAGACTGATCTCGGGAAAAAACAACTGGATCTGGAAAAAAATGAAACTTCTTGAGATTCCAATGACTGTATGGGAACGCACTGACAGGAGGGAACTCAGTTGGGGCCAACACAGAAACACCTCTAGCCATCACCGATGGCTACCAGGGGCCTTCCCTGCCTTTGCCTCCCTGCCCTCACTGTCTCCATGACCTTGGCCCTCTCTACTTCCTGTAACGTTCATATTCACATCGTGAGAACATCTGTGGCGGTTGCCATCACACGCTGTGCCCTGGATCATACGCAGAGTGGACTGCAGTGAGAGCTGGACCAAAGTCAGATAGTCTCAATGTGCAGGCCAGTGGCATAGAACTTTGAGATTATGTGAAGTCTTTTGCATTATAGACATTAGGTGGGAGAGTGAAATTGGCAAAATAATGATTCTCATTTTCCCAGTTATCACATTTAATAGATTTCCCCTGTGATCGCATTATAGATTAACTTCTAACATAATGCCATGTGTTTGTCATGTAAAATAAAGTTTTGTGCAAACTGCATATATCTCCGGGTAAACTCCTTTAGAAATGGAAATAATTCTAATGGACTCAAGTTTATCAGCTTTAATGTTATTAAGTGAAAATACTTGAGCATGTCACAGCTGAGTAAATATTAAAGAAAAACAGTAAATGCTTTATATAGATAACTAAGAGTAAACCACAGGCCAGCCAAGGTCTTTCATTTTAATTACTTTTAATCCCTATCCCTTGTCAAAAGAACAGGAGAAGAGATGTCCTCAGTAAAATTCAAGAAATCCTATCACCAAGCCAAAATTCCCTTCATAACTAAGTTATAGGTGGAAATTCACTTTTAAAAAAATTGCCATTGGCAGGTTGTTAACAGAGCAGTACTATCTGCAAATTAACTTGTTTAAACACAACAGATTGCCTCTACTCAGCAGGCTCATTAATCACAATTCAGCTTGCTATCAGGAGTGAAAATTACTGATGGTATTAAATGTCCACCCCATTACCTTGACTTTCATTTGGAACCACACATCAATGATTTCCTTCACTAGAAGTCACGAGTTCACCAAGCCAAAAAATCATCAAGAAAACACAATACATTTGATGGTATCTTGGAAACCTACAGACCCAGTGCAAAGTCTCTTAAGCATTATAGTAATCTGCTCAAGACCATTCTCACACCATTGCTTCAACAACCTTGGGTGTAGACATTTCAAATAGTGTTTGAGGAAAAAAGCAAAAAGCTTAAAGTAATGAATTTCCAGTAATGGGTTTCAACCAATCCTCTAACAAGTCTGTTACTGTCCTCAGTCTTTTTGATAGTTCCCAAATACACCTCTGTTTAAGGAACTGGAATTCCTCACCTTAATGAAAGGTTGTCAGTTTCTTCTTACTGCCTTCTCCAGGAATGTTCCTGTCCAATGACCCTATTTCCCAGATGTCCACAGGAAACGTTCGGGGGTACCCAATCCAGGATTAGTTCTGAGACAGATATCTTCTAAGAGAAATTGAGATTGTCAGAAATAGTAACCAATACATCAACCAATTCATCAACTATTGTTCATGGGAACTGAGATAGCCACTAAAGAGAATACAGTATAAGAAGACAGAGTCTTCTGAAACTTTACCGTCTAGATGTCTATAATACATGAATGTGCAGCAAAAGCTAACTCTTGATACAAAATAGCAGATTGTTCGTGCTAAATGAGTATCATGGGTGGGAACAGCAATAGGGCTCTAGAAAACTCACTCCAGAACACGGGATGAGATGGGCCATCCTCTCAGAGAAGGGAGAGGTATGGGGTACAAAGGATGGGAAGGGAAACAAAGGGATAGAAAGGGATGGGGAATCATTTGTTTTTGAGAGCTAAATGGAGAGATACTGCAACAAATATCAGTTTGGTTTTGTGTGTGCTGTCAGTGTGTCTATATTTCAAAAATGTGTAAGATTAACCTTAAGCACATTTTGAGACTATTCATTTAAAAATGTGGGGTGCCTGGTGGCTCAGTGGGTTAAAGCCTCTGCCTTTGGCTCAGGTCATGATCCCAGGGTCCTGGAATCGAGCCCAGCGTCAGGCTCTCTGCTCAGCAGGGAACCTGCTTCCACCTCTCTCTCTCTGCCTGTCTCTCTCCCTACTTGTGATCTTTGTCTTTCAAATAAATAAATAAAATCTTTAAAAATTTTTTAAAAATAAATAAATAAATAAATAAATAAATAAATAAAAAGAAAAGCTAAACCACACGAGTCATCCTCGGGACACATAGGCTGATTCTGTTTGGTTCCATTAAGAATCATGGGGAAAAGAGTCATGGCTAGCCCTAGTGGAATTACTATCTACACTAAGATTGTTCCTCCAGGCTAACCCCCTCCCATAATCTGTCCCAACCAAATCAATGACAACTTCTCATTGTTTGTAATAAGGGCCTTGTACCGATTAGCTTCATAGCTGGCCCTGCCCCTTCTCAGATTAATAGATCTGGGAGGCCCATAAATTCTTCAATTTCCAAAGTGATGTCACTTTTAAGATACCTTACTTCCAGAAAATTAGGTCCATCCAATCCAGATGTGGCTGGTAAATCATAAGTTACATAAACTACAAAAGGCAAATTGTTGCTATTTCCAGTATCTGAATACAACCACATCTTCCTGAAGGGAAGGGTCATGTCTGACCAGCATCTCTTCCATTTTCTTTCTTTTCTTCTTTCTTTCTTTCTTTCTTTCTTTCTTTCTTTCTTTCTTTCTTTCAATTGTATTAGTTTACGTGGAACGAGAACATGCATGAGCGGTGGGAGGGGCAGAGGGAAAGGGAGAGAGAGAATGTCAAGGCTCCACATTCAGTGCAGAGGCAAGGCAGGGCTTAATCTCATGACCCTGACATCATGATCTGAGACGAAATCAAGAGTTGGAGCTCAATTGACTGAGCCACCCAGGCATCTTCACCACCCCTTCCCTTTCTACTAAGAATTGAAGGGAGTAGCACTCACTGTTGATTTGTGTAACATTTTGCTCATTCCCTGTAGACTTTCAGGGTTGTCAGTCAAGGGGCTTGTTCCCTCCCTCCAAGCTAAATTCTAGAAGGAATTTGAATTTTGGTAGGAAGGACAAAGGACTACAAGCAATTGGCATTGATGGGTCCAATGGCAGTGTCCTGGGAAAGACTCTGTTTAGTGCCCCTGAAAGCTGTCCTCACGAACTTGCCTTCCTGGAAGCATGAACAGTGAAATCTTCCTTGGTACTATAAGCACGTCTACATTTTCGTCATTTGCTATTTTTTCTTGAAAAGTTTAGCAGGAGCTGGTTTTTCTTTCAACCAATGAGGATTAGTGTTGGCACTTTCTTTCCTCTGTCACAACTTCCAGCCACAGCGTTCAAAGTGGAAAAGTTCAAACTGAGTGTCATCGTGGAACTCTGCTGCAAGCAAGGATGACATCACTGGTACTTGAACAACGCTGGTTTCAGTGTTGTTGATTTTAGGGAAAGCAAAGGTACACAAAGAGGCAGGGGGAGAGGACAAATGGAGCAGTCTGTTCACAAAGGAACAACCCCCCCACACACACTCGTAACAATTAACGCTAAGACAGATCTAGGTAGACGTCATTAGGCATGCATTTGGGTGCACCATATCTCGTGCAAAACACCAACACTTTCTAATTTCACTTGCTTGTTACTTCCTGGGTTTGATAACCAGGAAGACAATAGCTATTGGACCCCCGCACTGGAGTTCTGTGACCCCTTACTTCCTTCCAGCCACTGACCACTCAAATTGTTCTGCAGGAACAAATCTAGAAGGACTCTAACTACAGACCGTGGTTGCTGCCCTTGATTTCAAAAGCACTAGAGGACCTGAGAAGAAAGTTCCACTAGAGGACCTCAGATTTTGTAATAAGAAAATGTATAACCTAAATTTTTTTTTCCCTAACCTTTTTTTTTAAACCAGAACAAAAAATTCCCGGGATTTTTTAAATAACATAATCCCACAAAGTATGTGTTAGCAATAAAACCAAACGTGGTGCAGAGATGAGGAATCTTGAAAAAAAACAAAACAAACAACAAACTACTCCATTGGATTGGACAAGAGAAAAGCTTTAGCAGAATCGGGAGAGATCACATTTATATAAGGGACAAAAGGAAATGGGAGGATAGAAAATAGAGGTTTGGCAAAGAAAAGAGGAAGCATGAAAAAGTAGCTGGAAGTGTCCAACAAGAATTCCAATTTGCGAGTAGCAGGCTGAGACTACTTCAGGTAGCGGGAGATCAGCTAAATAGCTTATCTAAAGATTGCAAACACCTATAAATCCAACGGGAGATTGAAGAGAAGAAGAACAGCAATTCCAGAAACAGAAAATCAACCACTTTCTGCAAGGTAGGACTGGCAGAGAAGTGAATCCAAAGCGACGGGAAGATAGACCGCAGGGGGAGGGGCCGGCTCCCGGCGAGCGGCGGAGCAACGGAGCACAAAATTGAGACTTTTAAAAGTCTGTTCCGCTGAGGGACATCGCTCCAGAGGCTTAACTGGGGTGAAGCCCAGGCGGGGTCAGCGCAGCCTCAGGTCCCACAGGGTCACAGAAGGATCGGGGGTGTCTGAGTGTTGCAGAGCTTACCGGTATTAGAACAGGGAAGCCGGCTACAGAAACAGAGCCGAGGAGTGAGCTCTAAACTCGGGGTTGCCTTGGGCCGGTCGCAGGCTCGGTCAGCTCGGAGCGGGGCCAGAGGCCAGGGTGATGGGAGTCATTGGGCGCTGTTCTCTGAGGGCGCACTGAGGAGTGGGGCCCCGGGCTCTTGGCTCCTCCGGGCCGGAGACCTGGAGGCCGCCATCTTCATCCCCGCCCTCCGGACTCTACGGAAAGCGCTCAGGGAACAAAAGCTCCCGAAAGCAAACCCAGCAAACCCGAGCAGATTACTTAGCCCGGCCCGGGTAAGGGCGGTGCAACTCCGCCTGGGGCAAAGACGCTTGAGAATCACTACAACAGGCCCCTCCCCCAGAAGATCAACGAGAAACCCAGCCAGGACCAAGTTCACCTACCAAGGAGTGCAGTTTCAATACCAAGGAGAGCGTCGGAATTCCAGAGGAGAAGAAAGCAAAGCATGGAACTCATGGCTTTCTCCCCATGATTCTTTAGCCTTGCAGTTAATTTAATTTTTTTTTCTCTTCTTCTGCTAAATTTTTTTAACTTTTACTGTTTTCTTTTTTTAACGTTTTTTAAATAGTTTATCTAATATATATATATTTTTTTCCTTTTTATATTTTTTGTCGGATTTCTTTTTTAATAGTTTCTTTTTTTTTTTCTTCTGAACCCCTTTTTATCCCCTTTCTCCCCTTTCTTCCCCCTCACGATTTGGGATCTCTTCTGATTTGGCTAAAGCATATTTTCCTGGGGTTGTTGCCACCCTTTTAGTATTTTACTTGCTCCTTCATATACTCTTATCTGGACAAAATGACAAGGCGGAAAAATTCACAACAAAAAAAAGAACAAGAAGCAGTACCAAAGGCTAGGGACCTAATCAATACAGACATTGGTAATATGTCAGATATAGAGTTCAGAATGATGATTCTCAAGGTTCTAGCCGGGTTTGAAAAAGGCATGGAAGATATTAAAGCAACCCTCTTGGGAGATATAAAAGCCCTTTCTGGAGAAATAAAAGAACTAAAATCTAACCAAGTTGAAATCAAAAAAGCTATTAATGAGGTGCAATCAAAAATGGAGGCTCTCACTGCTAGGATAAATGAGGCAGAAGAAAGAATTAGCGATAAAGAAGACCAAATGACAGAGAATAAAGAAGCTGAGCAAAAGAGGGACAAACAGCTACTGGACCATGAGGGGAGAATTTGAGAGATAAGTGACACCATAAGACGAAACAACATTAGAATAATTGGGATTCCAGAAGAAGAGGAAACAGAGAGGGGAGCAGAAGGTATATTGGAGAGAATTATTGGAGAGAATTTCCCCAATATGGCAAAGGGAACAAGCATCAAAATCCAGGAGGTTCAGAGAACCCCCCTCAAAATCAATAAGAATAGGTCCACACCCCATCACCTAATAGTAAAATTTACAAGTCTTAGTGACAAAGAGAAGATCCTGAAAGCAGCCCGGGAAAAGAAGTCTGTAACGTACAATGGTAAAAATATTAGATTGGCAGCAGACTTATCCACAGAGACCTGGCAGGCCAGAAAGAGCTGGCATGATATATTCAGAGTACTGAATGAGAAAAACATGCAGCCAAGAATACTATATCCAGCTAGGCTATCATTGAAAATAGAAGGAGAGATTAAAAGCTTCCAGGACAAACAAAAACTGAAAGAATTTGCAAACACCAAACCAGCTCTACAGGAAATATTGAAAGGGGTCCTCTAAGCAAAGAGAGAGCCTAAAAGTAGTAGATCAGAAAGAAACAGAGACAATATACAATAACAGTCACCTTACAGGCAATACAATGGCACTAAATTCATATCTCTCAATAGTTACCCTGAATGTTAATGGGCTAAATGCCCCAATCAAAAGACACAGGGTATCAGAATGGATAAAAAAAACAAAAACCATCTATATGTTGCCTACAAGAAACTCATCTTAAACCCGAAGACAACTCCAGTTTTAAAGTGAGGGGGTGGAAAAGAATTTACCATGCTAATGGACATCAGAAGAAAGCAGGAGTAGCAATCCTTATATCAGATCAATTAGATTTTAAGCCAAAGATTATAATAAGAGATGAGGAAGGACACTATATCATACTCAAAGGAACTGTCCAACAAGAAGATCTAACAATTTTAAATATCTATGCCCCTAACGTGGGAGCAGCCAACTATATAAACCAATTAATAACAAAATCAAAGAAACACATTGACAAGAATACAATAATAGTAGGGGACTTTAACACTCCCCTCACTGAAATGGGCAGATCATCCAAGCAAAAGATCAACAAGGAAATCAAGGCCTTAAATGACACACTGGACCAGATGGACATCACAGATATATTCAGAACATTTCATCCCAAAGCAACAGAATACACATTCCTCTCTAGTGCACATGGAACATTCTCCAGAATAGATCACATTCTTGGTCCCAAATCAAGTCTCAACGGGTATCAAAAGATTGGGATCATTTCCTGCATATTTTAAGACCACAATGCTCTAAAGCTAGAACTCAATAACAAGAGGAAATTTGGAAAGAACCCAAATACATGGAGACTAAACAGCATCCTTCTAAAAATGAATGGGTCAATCAGGAAATTAAAGAATTGAAAATATTTATGGAAACAAATGATAATGAAAACACAACGGTTCAGAATCTGTGGGACACAACAAAGGCAGTCCTGAGAGGAAAATATGTAGCGGTACAAGCCTTTCTCAAGAAACAAGAAAGATCTCAGGTACACAACCTAACCCTACACCTAAAGGAGCTGGAGAAAGAACAAGAAAGAAACCCTAAACCCAGCAGGAGAAGAGAAACCATAAAGATCAGAGCAGAAATCAATGAAATAGAAACCAAAAAAACAATAGAAGAAATCAACAAAACTAGGAGCTGGTTCTTTGAAAGAATTAATAAGATTGATAAACCCTGGCCAGACTTATCAAAAAGAAAAGAGAAAGGACCCAAATAATTAAAATCATGAATGAAAGAGGAGAGATCACAACGAACACCAAAGAAATACAGACAATTATAAGAACACACTATGAGCAACTCTACGCCAACAAATTTGACAATCTGGAAGAAATGGATGCATTCCTAGAGACATATAAACTACCACAACTGAACCAGGAAGAAATAGAAAGCCTGAACAGACCCATAACCAGTAAGGAGATTGAAACAGTCATCAAAAATCTCCAAACAAACAAAAGCCCAGGGCTAGACGGCTTCCCGGGGGAATTCTTCCAAACATTCAAAGAAGAACTAATTCCTATTCTCCTGAAACTGTTCCAAAAAATAGAAATAGAATGAAAACTTCCAAACTTATTTTATGAGGCCAGCATCACCTTGATCCCAAAACCAGACAAAGATCCCATCAAAAAAGAGAACTACAGACCAATATCCTTGATGAACACAGATGCAAAAATTCTCGCCGAAATACTAGCCAATAGGATTCAACAGTACATTAAAAGGATTATTCGACACGACCAAGTGGGATTTATTCCAGGGCTGCAAGGTTGGCTCAACATCCGCAAATCAGTCAATGTGATACAACACATTAATAAAAGAAAGAACAAGAATCATATGATACTCTCCATAGATGCTGAAAAAGCATTTGACAAAGTACAGCATCCCTTCCTGATCAAAACTCTTCAAAGTGTAGGGATAGACGGCACATACCTCAATTTTATCAAAGCCATCTATGAAAAACCCACCGCAAATATCATTCTCGATGGAGAAAAACTGAAAGCTTTTCCGCTAAGGTCAGGCACACGGCAGGGATGTCCGTTATCACCACTGCTATTCAACATAGTACTAGAAATCCTAGCCTCAGCAATCAGACAACAAAAGGAAATTAAAGACATCCAAATCGGCAAAGAAGAAGTCAAACTATCACTCTTCACAGATGATATGATACTATATGTGGAAAACCCAAAAGACTCCACTCCAAAACTGCTAGAACTTGTACAGGAATTCAGTAAAGTGTCAGGATATAAAATCAATGCACAGAAATCAGTTGCATTTCTCTACACCAACAACAAGACAGAAGAAAGAGAAATTAAGGAGTCCATCCCATTTACAATTGCACCCAAAACTATAAGATACCTAGGAATAAACCTAACCAAAGAGACTAAGAATCTATACACAGAAAACTATAAAGTACTCATGAAAGAAATTGAGGAAGACACAAAGAAATGGAAAAATGTTCCATGCTCCTGGATTGGAAGAATAAATATTGTGAAAATGTCTATGCTACCTAAAGCAATCTACACATTTAATGCAATTCCTATAAAAGTACCATCCATTTTTTTCCAAGAAATGGAACAAATAATCCTAAAATTCATATGGAACCAGAAAAGACCTCGAATAGCCAAAGGAATATTGAAAAAGAAAGCCAAAGTGGGTGGCAATACAATTCCGGACTTCAAGCTCTATTACAAAGCTGTCATCATCAAGACAGCATGGTACTGGCACAAAAACAGACACATAGATCAATGGAACAGAATAGAGAGCCCAGAAATAGACCCTGAACTCTATGGCCAACTCATCTTCGACAAAGCAGGAAAGAATGTCCAATGGAAAAAAGACAGCCTCTTCAATAAATGGTGTTGGGAAAATTGGACAGCCACATGCAGAAAAATGAAATTGGATCATTTCCTTACACCACACACGAAAATAGACTCAAAATGGATGAAGGATCTCAATGTGAGAAAGGAATCCATCAAAATCCTCGAGGAGAACACAGGCAGCAACCTCTTCAACGTCAGCCACAGCAACATCTTCCTAGGAACATCACCAAAGGCAAGGGAAGCAAGGGCAAAAATGAACTATTGGGATTTTATCAAGATCAAAAGCTTTTGCACAGCAAAGGAAACAGTTAACAAAACCAAAAGACAACTGACATAATGGGAGAAGATATTTGCAAATGATATATCAGATAAAGGGCTAGTGTCCAAAATCTATAAAGAACTTAGCAAACTCAACACCCATAGAACAAGTAATCCAATCAAGAAATGGGCAGAGGACATGAACAGACATTTCTGCAAAGAAGACATCCAGATGGCCAACAGACACATGAAAAAGTGCTCCATATCACTTGGTATCTGGGAAATACAAATCAAAACCACCATGAGATATCACCTCACACCAGTCAGAATGGCTAAAATTAACAAGTCAGGAAAGGACAGATGCTGGCGAGGATGAGGGGAAAGGGGAACCCTCCTACACTGTTGGTGGGAATGCAAGCTGGTGCAACCACTCTGGAAAACAGCATGGAGGTTCCTCAAAATGTTGAAAATAGAACTACCCTATGACCCAGCAATTGCACTGCTGGGTATTTACCCTAAAGATACAAACGGAGTGATCCGAAGGGGCATGTGCCCCCGAATGTTTATAGCAGCAATGTCTACAATAGCCAAACTATGGAAAGAACCTAGATGTCCATCCACAGATGAATGGATAAAGAAGATGTGGTATATATACACAATGGAATATTATGCAGCCATCAAAAGATATGAAATCTTGCCATTTGTGACGACGTGGATTGAACTAGAGGGTATCATGCTTAGGGAAATAAGTCAATCGGAGAAAGACAACTATCATATGATCTCCCTGATATGAGGGAGAGGAGATGCAACATGGGGGGGTGGAGGGGGTAGGAGAAGAATAAATGTAACAAGATGGGATTGGGAGGGAGACAAACCATAAGTGACTCTTAATCTCACAAAACAAACTGAGGGTTGATGGGGGGAGGGGGGTTGGGAGAGGGGGGATGGGGTTATGGATTTGGGGAGGGTATGTGCTATGGTGAGTGCTGTGAAGTGTGTAAACCTGGCGATTCACAGACCTGTACCCCTGGGGATAAAAATATATGTTTATTAAAAAAATAAATAAATAAAAAAAAGGAAAAAAAAATTCCAAGTTGCTGAAGAGGAAGAGGACTGACATGGCTCAGAAGGGCCCTGCACCTGGCTGAATGCTCTGTTGTCCCTGGTTCAAATTCTTACCATCTTTTAAACCAGGACTCTGAATGTTCATTTTGCACAGGCCCCTCAAATAATGAAAGTGCTCAGAAAGGTATAACACACTATGTGTTGGCTGATCAATGTTCCCCAAACATGTGTACAACCTAATCCCTAAAACCTGTGAGTTTGTTACCCTATATGGCAAAAAGGACTTTGCAGATGTGATTAAGAATTTTGGGGTCTGGTGCCCACCTACCTCCCCAATAAACAAGCTCTGTCTCCTGAAAAATTTAAAAAAAAATTTTTTTTTTTGAGGTGGGTAGATTATCCTGGATTATCTGGGTGGGCCCTGTGTAATCACAGTGGTCTTTATGAGAGGGAGGCAGTAGAGTCAGGGTCAGCAAGAGAAAGAAAGTGACAGTGAAAGCCGAGGGAATGAAGATGTGACAGTGTGGTGTACAGTTATGAGCTGTAAGGAACGCAGGTAGCTTCTAGAAACTGGGAAAGGAAAGGAAACTTATTGTCCCCTAAAGCCTTTAGGAGATGCAGCCCTGCTTCTCTAATTCGGACTTTTGATTTTCAGAACTCTAAGATAATGTCTTGTTTACACTACTAAATGTGTGGTCGTTTGTTACAGAAGCACTGGGAGTCTAATACACACCGCATACGTGTAAGCCGGTGTATTGCTAGTTTTCTAGAAATCAAGGCTATTAATAAAACGAATAGCAGCTGTCGTTGAACTTCCTTTGTGCTGGCGCCATCCTAAGCCCTTTACATACAGTCTAATGCAATCCTAAAACAGGGTTTGGGTCGGGGATTATTCACGACGAATAGACAGAGGCTCATGGAGGTTAAGGGACCTCAGTCCTTCTGAAGCCCTGTGAGAAATGGATGTTTCGGAGGCGGGGGCGGAGCCAGGCCACAGCCCTCCCAGTTCCTCAGAGCACTCGTCCCCACCCCACAGGTTATGATCAACTCCAGGGCTCATCCCCTTCTTCCGCGCGCGGTCCGCTCCGCAGGGAGTGGGAGCAGACCGAGAAGGGGACCGCGTCCAGGCCTGCGGCTGTGAAGTCGAAGAGGAGCCGGGGCCGCCTCCCCGAGTGGCCGGTGCTTAGCGGGGCCCCTTGGGCGCCTGAGGCCGCGGCCGCCGCAGGAGACGCAGAACGCGCCCCGGCTCGCAGTGGAAGGCCCCGCGGGCACGTCCAGGAGTCCTCGGGCTGTGCGGCGTCGGGGACCGGCCACCCAGGCCTGACCCCCGGCCGGGATTCCAGGAGGCACCACCGAGGAGGGGTTGGCGCGGCGGCCGGCCGAGGGGGGCGGAGCCCCTCCCGCAGCGCCTCTTGTTTTGGAGGCTCGCGTGGTCCTGTCCCACTGGCCGCCGTGGGGGAGGCGGAGCGGCCTCCCCCAGCTCAAGGGCTACCCCCGCCGCCGGCCCTGCCCCCCAGCAGGAGGTGGGCCCGCGGCGGCGCAGGGACCACAACTGTCACAAGGCCCCGCTCTGGGCGGGGGCGTGGCCGGGTCGAAGGGGAAGCCGGGGGCGGGGCAGCCTGGGAGATGAAGTGGGGGCACCCGGGTCTCAGGCCTCACTCGCAGCTACCCGGAGCCGGGAAGGGCGTCCCCTGCGTCCGCACGGCGCGGACCTCTGACCCTGGAGCCTCTCAGCCGCCGGGAGCCGTCCCCTTGGGTCGTCGCCCGGGCCGCCCGCCGTTCCCCGGCTCCGAAGGGCCCGGCCGGCCGCGCTGTGGGGAGAGGTCAGCATGAGCCGGGGACCCGGCGGTCCGGCGCCGGGCGGGGGCGGCCGCAGTGTAGCTGCTGGTCACCCTGAGCTTCCTCCCGCGCCTCGTCGAGGCCCAGGTGAGGCGAGGGCCGGCGGGGCGGGGCCGCTGGGCCGGACGCGGTGCTGGCGGCGACCGGGCCGCGGCGGGGGCGCGGGCAGGGCCGGGCTGGACCCGCAGGAGCTTTGGGAACCGCGCGGGCGGGGGCCGTGACCCGAAGCGCCGCGTCCGGGGGCGCCTGCGAGATGCCCGCGGTGACTGCCGGGCGGCGACGCTCGTGGAGGCGGCGGCAGGATGAGGGCGGCGGTGACCGTTCCCGGAGGCGTTTCCGCTTCTCTTTCTGGTTCGTGGGGCGGCGGGGCGTGTGCGGGAGACCGGGCGGGAGTGGGGACGCCGTCCGCTGTGTGGGGAGGGACGCGCGGACTGGGGGAGCTCGACCCTCACCGGGGGTTCCCCGCATCCCGCAGGAGTGCCGCGGGCGGGGAGGGACGCCAGACCCCGCGTCCTGGAGCTCTTGGGCTGGAGAGCCCCCTGCTTCGCCCCGGCTCTGCCGTCCCTCGTTCTCGGGGCGGCCGAGTTCTCGCCGGCTGAGCGGGTCCGCGGGGTCCGGGTGGCCTGAGGGGCAAGCTCGCGGACACTGCGGGTGGGTGGCGGTTGACGTGGGGAGAGTGGGCCGGCCCGGGGGGCGCCTCGTGACACCTGCAGGACAGAGTGCGCTGGAGGTCGAGGGTGTGGGAAGCCAGAGCCTTTCGCCCGGATAACCCGTTCGCTGCTTTCCTGCAGCAGTAGGTGCTGCTGTGCTCGGTCGCCCCTGCTGCGAGGCGGCGGAGCCACTGGGAGGGCAGGTGTCTCCGTGGCTGGAGGGCGAGGGAGATGCTGTTTGAAGCGGTTGGTGCTCCCTGCTGAGCACGGCTGAAGCCTTGAGTGCAACCATGTAAACGTGCTTTTCTGTCTTTGTTTACACACTTTCCTCCTGGCGTTATGGTGTCGTGCACTAAATCCCAGAAAGCATGAACATTTTATTTGTGTGGGTATTATTTAAATGAATGATTTGGTAAAAATCAAAGGGGCAGACTTTTGGCTTCGTTATTGGTGAGCGTGTTAAAAATGCAGATTCTCTGGCCCCGTTCCCACCTGTGCTGATTTAGTGGCTCTGGATGGGACTCAGCGATCAGCAATTTTAAACAGGCCTTGTTTGTAAGGAACTGCAACGCAGTTATCCTCTGAACTACCTTGTGAGCCCTGCTTAGATAACACTGAACGAATGGAAATCTGGAAATCTTCTAAAAAGTAAATTTTTCAAATTGTCTTTAGCAAAATTATCTTCTAGCGGTGATAGTTTTGGGGTATACATTTAGATGTCTTTCTAAAAGGAGACTTTTCTCATTTTTTTGTTTTTATAGCCTATGTTAATTGTATACTTTGTCATCAATCTGGAACTTCACTTTAGGTTTTTCTCATCTACTAATTACATGTGTTACTGTTTTATAATGCACGTTTACTTTTATTATATCCAAATGAATATGTATCATTTTATCATGTCCAAATGAATACATATAGTTCAAAAATTAAAGATTTGTGCATATTCAAAGGAACATTTTGTGAAACCGTCCTCAAAAGTGGATACATTTGGTTTTTGTTTCCGGTGGTATTTTCTAATACAGTGTTGGAGCATATCATAGTATTTAATCTCCAACGTGTTTCAATATATATTATCTCATTTTATTGGATCTGTCTCCCAGAAGTGGGGCTGGTTTACTGGTAAAAGCAAATATTCATTTCCTCTGGAAGAATTTATTTTCAACCCAGGCCCTAAAGAATTCTTGAAGATACAGTGTTAAGGAGAATAAGCAGCTAATAGCCCAAATCACCAAACACTAGGCACCATGAATGAGGTATTAGAAATATAGACTATGGAAAAAGACCTGTGATTTCTAGAGCTGCAATTAAAAACTCAATGGGTGGATTAGATAGCTGATTATATCCACCAGAAGAAAGGATTACTGAATCATGCTACCATTTTATGTCTTTTTCTACTTAATCCTCCAACACTTCCCCTTTTCTTACCTTCGTATTTCACTAACAAAATTGGAGTAATCAGTGTAATCCATATGTGTTTACCTATTAGTTTTTGAATCCACATGTCATGACTTCCAATGGATTATCATAGATGAACTGTAAACTCTTATCAAAGGTCAATCCCTGTCTCTCCTGCATTAGGTCCCATTCCCTCTTTCAAGCATAGGGCTCAACAACTCTTCCCTTTCTCTCCTGGATCATGAGTTTTTCCTTCTCTGATGGACTGTTACTGTCATTCTAAAACATGGTGTTAATTGTAGTTTGCAGTTCCCTCTCAACCTGCCCAACTCTCCTGGCTCTGCTCCATTTTTCTGTTCTCTATCAAAAAAACTCATCAAAGGAATTATCCTTACTCCTTCCATGCTGGTTCTCTCTTGAACGTACTCTAGCTCCTCGGAAACTGCTCTTGGCAAGGTCCGTAGTGTCTTCCTTGTTAAAGCCAATAGTGAGTTTTTAAACCTTAGCTTTACCTATAGACAGCAGTTTTTTCCCCATGGTTCATCACTCCCCACGGTTCATCACTTACTCTCCTTGAAAGACTTATTTTCTCTGGGCTTCCAGGATCCTCTCCTTTTCTGATTTTGTCTTGTCTTTCAGGCTAGTCTTTCTGGTATCCTTTGCACAGTTCTACCCAGCAGGTAGAACAGTGCAAGGCTTATGTGAGGTAGATTCTCAAATATGTTGAATGAATGAATGAATGAATGGAAAATAAAAGCATGAATTATTCAGAAGGAAGCTCAGCGAGAGAATGGGTTAATAAATGTTAAAGAGAGCTTAAGAGACACAGTCTAATATAATATGTCAGGTTGGATTTCCAGAAGAATGTACCAGAATAGTGAAAAAGTATTGAATCCTGCATGCTAATATGAAAAAGACAACCCAGTAGAAAAATGAAAACCAGGTATTTCACAAAAGAAATGCACATGTCTTATGGAACATAAAACATTCTACTTCATCAGTACAAAAATCAGATACTCTTTCCTGCTTACTATATTGGTAAAAATTTTTAAAATATCAAATAATTGTGGTGCCCGGGTGGCTCAGTTGGTTAAGCAGCTGCCTTTGGCTCAGGTCTTGATCCTGTGGTCCTGGGATGGAGCCCCACATCAGGCTCCCTGCTCAGCGGAGAGCCTGCTTCTCCCTCTCCCTCTGCCTGCCACTCTACTTGTGCTCTCTCTCTCTGTGTCAAATAATAAATAAAATCTATAACAAACAAATCTATAATAAATAAAATAAAATAAAATAAGATCTTTTAAAGATTTTATTTATTTGACAGAGATCACAAGTAGGCAGAGGGGGGGGGCAAGGTGTAGCAGGCACCCTGCTGAGCAGAGACCCAGATGCGGGGCTCAGATCCCAGGACCCTGAGATATTGACCTGAACTGAAGGCAGAGGCTTAACCCACTGAGCCACCCAGGTGCCCCAAATAAAATCTTTTTTTAAAAATATCAAATAATGGTAAAGATAGGATTTAGCAGTAACTTCTATCTGCTGTTGGTAGGATTGGGAAGTGGTATACCTATTTTGGAAATGAGCTATAGTAATTTCACTTGTAAGCATATAAGCTGGAGAAACTCTTATAAATATACATAGGGAGTTAAAGAAAAAAGTGTTTGTGTAGCATTGTTCTTTAACTTAATCAGGGAACAACCTAAATATGGATTGCATTAGTTTCCTGTTGCTGCTCTAACAAATTACCACAAATTTAGTGGCTTAAAATAATACAAATTTATGATCATGTAATGCTGTAGGCCAGAAGTCTGAAAATGGGTCTTACAGGGATAAAATAAAGGTATCAACAAAGCTGCATTTCTCCTGGAGGCTCTGGGGGAGAATCACCATTCCTTCCCTTTTCCTGGCTTTTAGAGGCTGCCTGTGTCCTTTTCCTTTGTCTTAAAAGCCAGTAATGTAGCACTTTCCAGTCCGACTCTGACACTGTCTTCCTCTTACAAGGACCTTATTATTGAGTCTGCTTAAATAATCCAGTATTAACTATTATGTCAAGATCTTAATCGCATATGCAGAGTCACTTTTGCCATGTACTGTAACATATTCACTGGCTTCTGGAATTATGGCATGGATATCTTGGGGGGCCATTATCCTGCCAACCTTACAGGTCAACAATAGAATAAATACACTGTGATATTTTCATATATTACAACATTTACAGCAGGGAAAATGAATGACCATAAAACTCATTATGGTGGGTAGCTGTCAAAATATTAGCAAAAGAAGCATGTCATTAATATTAAAGTTCAAAAACAAAAAGAACCCTCTGTATTGTTTAGGGATATATCCTATGTGATGAAATTGCAAGGAAAAGTAATTAACAGAAATAAGTTATTCTACCTCCAGGGGGAGGGAGATGGCTATAATTAGAAAGGGACTTAAAAGATAATAGCCGTATTCTATTTCTATTTTTTTAAAGATTATTTATTTTAGAAAGAGAAGGGGTGGAGGGTGGGAAGAGCGGGAGAGCAGGTTCCCTGCTGATCAGGGAACCTGCAGGGACAGCCTGAGGCTCCATCCCAGTACCCTGAGATCATGACCTGAGCTGAAACCAAGAGTCAGATGCTCAGCCAAGAGGCACTCAGGCACCTCTCTATTTCTGTTTTTAAAAAATTGGTGATATGCAGACTTTTGTCTTAGTATTTAAGAGTTAGAAATAAGTACGTGATAATTTTGTATACCTTACCCCAGCCTCTGCCACAATTAAAATATTTTTTTAAGAAAATATGGTGGTTTACTAAAAAGGAACAATTTAAGAAATATTTGTAAGAAATTGCAGTCACTGGATAAAGTATTTTTAAAACCTAGAAAGTTGTCAGTTGGTATTTCTACTCCCCCCCCCCCACTCTCCACAATTACTTAGAATTTGAAGTTTTACAAATAGTAAGCTAGAGAAATGGAATAAAATTTAATAGAGTTAGTGACAGGATCTTAGTAACTAGGATAGTAAAGCATCTGGCATTCTAGAGCCAAAATTGTTGTGAACGATCCTTTGTTCTTTAAAGATAATATACCTTGGACTCTTTGTGTTGTAGGGAGTTTGGGGACACATTTGCATTCCTAGTGGGAAAATATGAGAAAGAAACAACTGGGAATTTCTGGTTTCCATTTTCTGATCATCTGTGCATAGATTCCTCTAATGGATCACACGAATGATCTTTAACAACCTGGGTCCCTCGCCCCCCCTTTTTTTCTTTTTCTAATTTTAATCGAGGTAAGTGCAGGTTCCATGCAGTTATAAGAAATAATACAAAGAAATGCCACGTACACTGTATCTAGTTTCACTCACTGGTACCATTTGACAAACATACAGTGCGGTATTATCACCAGGACATTGACACTGATGCACCTGCTGATCTTATTCAGATCCCTCCTAGTCTCCCTCGTGTCTGTACCTATTCTGTCCACCGCCGTAGTTAAGATGCCAAACAATTTCATCACCACAAGGATCCTTCCTCTTGACCTTTTTAAAATAATTTAATTTTTTTTAGAGAGGGATTGGAGAGGGACAGAGGAGGGAGAGAGAGAATCTCAAGCAGACTGCCCACTGAGCATGGGCCCATTGCGAGTCTCAGTCCAATGACCCTGAGATCATGACCTGAGCTGAAACCAAGAGTCAAAAGCTCAACCGACTGAGCCACTCAGGCACCTCTCTTCTTGCCCTTTTATAACCACTCTCCCTCCTTTCTACCCCTCTCCCTGACTCCAGTTCCTCTCCCTACTCCAGTCCTTAAGCCCTGGTAACCAATAAACTTTTCTCCATTTAAAAAATGTCTTAGGGGCACCTGGGTGGCTCAGTGGGTTAAGCCTCTGCCTTTGGCTCAGGTCATGATCTCAGGGTCCTGGGATCGAGTCCCGCATCAGGCTCTCTGCTCAGCGGGGAGCCTGCTTCCTCCTCTCTCTCTCTGTCTCTCTGCCTACTTGTGATCTCTGTCAAATAAATAAACAAAATCTTAAAAAAAAGTGGTATAAATGAAATCACATAATATGTAACATTTTGAGGTTGACTTTTTTTCACTCAGCCTGATTCCCTGAAGATTCATCTGAGATGTGGATGTCAGGGAGTCCCATTTTTTAAATTTAGCTGAAGAATGTTTTATGGAAATTTTGGATTCTGAACTCATTTTGTAAATATCATTTTCTGTTCAATTAATGTATACTTTGAGTAGTGGATAAAGCATGTATTTTTAAGTGTGATTATTTGGGACTAAGTCTCATTTTTACTTTGGAAAAATTATTTTAACTATGCTAAGCCTTAATTTTCTTATGTGTAAAATGAGGATAATAATACCTATTTCATAGAATATTTAAAGAATAAATGAGGTAACATGTAATGTTCTTAGCATTATGCCTATCACATAAGTGTTCCATAAATGGCAGTAGAAAAGATAGATGGGGTTACTACAGCAGTATTATGACAGTCTGTGACTTTTAGGTTAGTCTTGGAAGAAATTGCTTTAGCATTCCTACTACACTTGGATTTTATGTATGTTTGGGGAAGGGGAGGAACATTCAATATATTTCTCTAGCCACTAAACAATAATGCTTAGTTCTTCAGAATAGGTGTATCTAATCCTTCTATTGTTCTTTACGTAATTGGCCATAGTAAAAAGTAAATGATTGTCTTAATGTAATGTATCTTTTTTTAAAGGATTTTATTTGAGAGAGGAAAGGAATGAATGGGCGAGTGGCAGAGGGAGAGGGAAAAACAGGCTCCCTTTTGAGCAGGGCTCTTGATCCCAGGACCTTGGGATCTCTACCAGAGCTGAAGGCAGAGGCTTAACCGGCTTAAAACAACTTAATCGACTTAACCAACTGAGCCACCAAGGCACTCCTTTAATGTTATGTATCTTAAAAAAGACTAGTTACCTCAAATGAATAAACTATCTTTTTACACAATAGTACAGATTTGCTAAGGTTGAAATATCTATAATTTACATATTTTAAATTTTATATGTATATATTCCCCACCCCCAGGTAACCGGAGTCTTGGATGATTGCCTGTGCGATATCGATAGGATCGATAACTTTAACACCTTCAAAATCTTCCCCAAAATAAAAAAATTGCAAGAGCGAGACTACTTCCGTTATTACAAGGTAAAGTTATAATTTTTGATTACATTAGTAGCAAAAAGTTTTACATAGCTCTCTACAGATGTGACTTTTATGACCCTTTTGAAAACCCATTTTGACTTCTCAAAACACTCTGTGTTTTTTGTAATCATTGGAATATATTAAGTATTGTAGTGAAACCTGATCGTCTTTTTGAACACTAAGAACCTGAACCCTCATTCTGGGTTTGGGAAATTCCTCATCTTTCAGTTTTGGGACAAAGACTACTTCCACAGAAGCTGAAAGTGCCACAGACTTATCTGTCAGCTTTCGTTGTAATTTAGGCTCCACCATCTAGACCCCTCCCCAGGCTCTGTGTTGTGCTGGTGGCCCCTGTCCTGGGTTAGTGCTGTTCGCAGTGTAAGTGCCACAGCAGCACATGGTTCCGGGGGAGCTCACTGGAAGGACTGAGGGCACAAGCAGAACAGCTTTCGTAGTAATACTGCGGAGTTGATTCTTAAATTGAGCGCTCTGCTCTAGACCTTTACAGAATAACCAATGCTAGTTTAAAGGTAGCAACAATAAGCAATATTCAAAAGCAGTATTTTAAATCGAAGAACAATATTTTAAAAGCTGCTGTTATGCTTTGTTTTGCTTTTGCTCTCAGTATTCAATTGAGTTTATAATTTCTTTGATATTCATTTTTAGTTTATTTTAAAAATTGAGCATGATTTTCTTTTTATCCTGATTCTATATAACTATCATAGTCTTTAAATATTTCTGAGGATAAAAAAGAAATTAGAGCAGGAACTAATAGCCATTATTTTTATGTCACCACCAAAATTTTGGCACCATTAGCCATTGCCCCCCCCCCTTTTTTTGAAGGTGACAAAAAAATTTTATTAGGTCGTATGCCTAGCAGGCAATTCAATAGCCATTTCCCTTGTTTTTGCAACACTCTATATCAAATTTTTGGACGAAATTCCTCCCTAATTTCTGGAAAAACACTTACACAGGTGTCTAATTGGTCTAATTGACCAAAAGAGGGAAAGACACTTTGGTTAACAATCGTATTTGCATAAATATAAGGGGGAGTGATTGTTTCTCAAAGGAACGTTAGGGGTTACAGGAGGAGGAAAAATGGAATTTGTGGGGCGCCTGGGTGGCTCAGAGGGTTAAGCCTCTGCCTTCGGCTCGGGTCATGATCTCAGGGTCTTGGGATTGAGCCCCGCATCGGGCTCCCTGCCCCGCATCGGGCTCCCTGCTCAGCAGGGAGCCTGCTTCCTCCTCTCTCTCTGCCTGCCTCTCTGCCTACTTGTGATCTCTGTCTGTCAAATAAATAAATAAAATCTTAAAAAAAAAAGGAAGTTGGATAGGCAAACATAACAGTGTTCTAAGAAAACGTTCTAATCAATTTGATGAAATTGTTTCATATGTAATGGAAATATCCACTTACTTCCCAAGGGAGGGTAATGCAGTGATCTAGTTAATGCATTTGTCTCCAAGTCAAGGATATTCTGGTGATGATTATTCCTTTCTCTAGTTCTGCCAACCTGCAAATTAAACAAAAAGGACATGTAACCACCGCCAGTATACTTTCCATACACTAGGGTGAGAAAAAGAAAGCAAAGAGAATAGGTTAATTTTAAGCATGTGCAAACATACTTATGATTGAGCAAGGATACCTCAGTGGAAGCCAGTCTACCCCTGTCAGCTGCTTAGTTGGCTGCTGAGTTGGTATTTACAGTTTCTTATACTGTCTATTCCATTTCTTTATTCACCGAATATTTATTGAATAATTACTTTGCAGTAGGCGCTCTTTTTTTAAGAGTTTTCCTATTTTTATTATTATTATTTTTAAAGATTTTGTTTGTATGTCAGAGAGAAAGAGAGCACAAGCAGGAGAAGTGGCAGGCAGAGGGAGAAGCAGGTTCCCGCTGAGCAGAAAGCCTGATGCGGAGCTTGATCCCAGGACCCTGGGATCATGACCTGAGCTGAAGGCAGACGCTTAGCTGACTGAGCCACCCAGGCGTCCCGCAGTAGGTGCTATTCTAAGTGCTGTGGATACAATAGTGAATAACACAAAGACTCTGACTTCATGAAGCTTTTATCCAGATTAGGAAGGCAAACAATAAACAGTGAAATATAATTTCATATGGTTATTAAGGTTAATGCTATGGAGAAGAATCAAGTAGGAGACAGAATAAATTAATGGGGTGGGGAAGTTAGGTAGCTTTACTTTTAAAGAAGATGATCAGGAAAGGAAGGTATTCGTGCTGTGCCATTTGAGTAAAGACCTACATAACATGAAAGCCATGAGAAGATACGGAGAGAGAACATTCCAGGGAAGGAGAGTAGAGCTACAGGTATAAACGTCTTGAGTGCAGGCATAAAGGTTGAGTGTGTTTGAGGAATAAGTTCAGCCTGGCTGGAGCAAGGTGAGTGAGATATGGAGAGTTGGAAAGTAAGAGCCAGATGAGAAAATCTTATGTAAGGATGTTGAATTTTAGTGTAAGTGTAATAAGCTTTTGGGGGGACTTGTACAAGACAGACTCTCAGGGTGTGAGATAGGAAATAGAGAACCATGTAGGTTTTTGCATGAGACCCGATGGAAAGTGATAGAGGTTGGACTAGGGCGGTAGAGTTGGAAGAGGTGAAAAGTAAGCAAACGAACATCGTATATAAGAGGTAACACCGGGACGCCGGGGTGGCTCAGTTGGTTAAGCAGCTGCCTTCAGCTCAGGTCATGATCCCAGCGTCCTGGGATCGAGTCCCGCATCGGGCTCCTTGCTCATCAGGGAGCCTGCTTCTCCCTCTGCCTCTGCCTGCCATTCTGTCTGCCTGTGCTTGCTCTCTCTCCCTCTCTCTCTCTCACAAATAAATAAATAAAATCTTTAAAAATAAATAAATAAATAAATAAACTGAGTGGAATGAAAAGTCGGGGGAGGACTGGAGAGAATGCTTTGAGGCAGCCGGGTGCTATGTTATGTGGTTATTGTACTAATCCAGGTAAGACAGAATGGTGATAGCTGTAGAAATGATGAGAAGTGGTCAGATTCTGGACAGATTTTGAAGAGTAAGCTGACAGGATTTGCTGAAGGATTTGATGTTGGGCATGGAAAAAGACAGGAGCTATAAAAGACAAAAGATTGGGAAGTAGAGGCCTCTGCTCCAGCAGCAGCCTAGAGAGCAACAGGGAGCACATCGCTCAGCTTTCCCTACATGTTGCCACCTTTGAGGAGCCTCCGCCTCCTCTGCTGCACCCTCGGCTTCCTCCTCTCCAGGCTACGGTTAACCCATACACCCACTGGGCTCCACAGTGGCGACCCCAGCATCATGATGAGTGATGATGAACCAGGTGGTGACCTAGACTTATTCTGTATACTTCATCATTATGCTGAGGATTTGGAATAGGTGTTTATTCCTCATGGAATTATGGACAGGACTGAGCAGCTTACTCAAGATGTGATGAAGACATGGGATGCCGTCACATCGTAGCCCTCTGTGTGCTCAAGGGAGGCTATAAATTCTTTGCTGACCTGCAGGATTGTATCAAAGCACTGAACAGAAATTGTGATGGATCCATTCCCGTTACTGTAGATTTCATCAGACTGAAGAGCTACTGTAATGACCAGTCAACAAAAAACATCAAAGTAAATGATGGAGATGATCTCTCAACCTTTTTTTTTTTTTAAGATTTTATTTATTTATTTGTTAGAGAGAGTGAGACCGAGAAAGAAAGAAATCAAGCAGGTAGAGTGGCTGACAGAGGCAGAGAGAGAAACAGGCTCCTGGCTGAGCAAGGAACCCGACACCGGACTCGATCCCAGGATCCTGGAATCATGACCTGAGCCAAAGGCAGTGGATTAACCGACCGAGCCACCCAGGCGTCCTGATCTCTCAACTTTGACTGGAAAGAATGTCTTGATTATTGAGGATAAACTGACACTGGCAAAACAATGCAAACCTTGCTTTCGTTGGTCAAGGAGCATAATCCAAAGATGGCCAAGGTCGGAAGCTTGCTGGTGAAGAGGACCCCTTGAAGTGTTGGCTATAAATCAGACTTTGTTGGATTTGAAATCCAGACAAGTTTATTGTAGGATATGCCCTTGACTATAATGAATACTTCAGGGATTTGAATCATGTTTGTGTCATTAGTGAAACTGGAAAAGGAAAGTACAAAGCCTAAGATGAGAGTTCATGTTGAGTTTGGAAGCACCTGGAGTCCCGTTGAAATTATCAGTAGAATGTTCTAGGTCTGTGGCCATCTGCTTAGTAGAGCTTTATTGCATGTATCCTCTCCGAATTTTATCCACTTTGTATTTTAGAAATGTCCGTTGCTGCATTCCTGAAGTCTTTATTCGTAGTACGAGCCTATAGACTGTCTGTTCCTCTTTGTGTGGAGTGTTGTTTGACTTGTGAATGAAAAATAATCTCTTAAACCACACCAGTGTTGAATGAAAATATTGAAATTGTATCTGTAAGAAACATTTAAAGAGAAGATATATTAGTTTTTTAATTGGTGTTTTAATTTTTATATATTCAAGAAAGAACAGAAGTGATTGAATATTGTTAACTATATACCACTGTGTGTTTAGAAGAGTAAGGAACAGTGAGTTTTTGTATCAGAGACAGCATCTACAGTATTATTCTGTTGGGTAAACGATATGTCTTGGAATTATTTTACTGTTTCAGTAGAATTAGCTGTTTTCTCGTGTTTAGTCAGATGATTTCCAGGGAATCTGTGTCAACAGTTCCTTTTAAATACAAATCAATAAATTCCAAAAAACGTTAAAAAAAAAGATTTGGAACTAGAAGACTAGGAGTTGCCGTTTACTGAACTGGGGATACTTGCAGGAGGAACAAGTTTGACGGAAAATTTTAGTTCAGTCTTGGACTTGCTACATTTGAGCTGCCTATGAGACATCAGTTGGAGATGTCGAGCAGGTAGTTGGATTCACAAGTCTCAATTTCAGGGGAGAGATAAAATGTGGGAGTCATGTGTGAATATATGGCATTTTAAAACCATATGACATTACCCAGGGAAGAATATAACTAGAGAAGTTATCCAGGGATTGGGACTTAAGTCACTATAGAATTTTAAGGTAAAGTGCCTTTTTATATTCTTTGCTGTTGTTTCTCCCTGGTGAAACAACATTGGCGTTGGCGTGGGGTGTGGACGTGGGATAGTATGTACTTCTAAAATACTATGAATTTGGGGGCGGCTCAGTGGCTCAGTGGATTAAGCCTCTGCTTTCAGCTCAGGTCATGGTCTCGGGTCCTGGGATCGAGCCGCACATCGGTCTCTCTGCTCAGCAGGGAGCCTGCTTCCCCCTCTCTCTCTGCCTGCCTCTCTGCCTGCTTGTGATCTCTCTCTCTGTGTCAAATAAATTTAAAAAAATAGATTATTTGTAGGCATTCCTCACACAATCTGAACATAATTCTTTGGCTATATGTATTGTTAGGGCTTGTCTTTTAATTTTGCTTATAGATATTTTGTTGAACAGAGTTATTTTTAAATTTTTAAATCCAAGTATAACAGAAACATAATAAAGTATACAACTGTTAAGCATAAAGGTGAGTTTAATTTTACAAAGTGAACCCAGCTCTGCAACAACCATCCAAAACAATGTACTTGCTGCCCTGAAGATTGCTGTGTGTACTTTTCTGGTCACTATCACTGTCCAAAGTTAACCGTGATTTTGAATTACAGTAGCAGAAGTTAATTTTGCCTATTTATATAAAATAATATGGAATGTATTTTTTGTGTCTGGCTTATTTTATTAAGTATCCTGTCGTGAGAGTCATTCATGTTCTTGAACTTAGTAGTAGCATTTAATTCTTTTTTTCATTGGTTTCCATGGTTAAAACTGCACCAAAATGTTCCCATCCTATCATTGATAGTTGGAGTTTTCCACTTAGCAGCCAGTCCAAAAAATATAGTGGCGGACATTTGGTGGTTGCATTTGGTATGCAAATCTATATAGAATATACCTAGAGGTGGAATTAAGTAATACTGCCAAGTGGTTTTCCAAAATGACTCCTAAAATACATTGCTACTGGTAGTGTATGAGAGTTCCTCATTCCACAACTTCTCCAGCAGTTGGTACTATAACTTTTTTTTTTTTAAGATTTTATTTATTTATTTGACAGACAGATCACAAGTAGGCAGAAAGTCAGGCAGAGAGAGAGGAAGGGGAAGCAGGCTCCCTGCCGAGCAGAGAGCCCGATGCGGGGCTCGATCCCGGGACCCTGGGATCACGACCTGAGCCGAAGGCTTTAGCCCACTGAGCCACCCAGGCGCCCCAGTACTATAACTTTTAAACAGCCTTACTGAAATTTAATTGACATGCAGTATACTGTACCTATTTAAATATGCCACTTGATGTTTTGACAAGTGTGTACACATGAAAATCAGTTTAAACAAGTTTAAACAAGATAGTTATTTTGTCTACCACCCTGAAAGGTTTTCTCCTGCTCTTTGGAAATCTCTCTGGCCCTGCATTGCCCACTTCGAAGGCCACTGCTTTTAACCCAGCATCATCTTGACAGGAAGTCCCTGGTAAAGACTAGGAAGTTGTGGCATAAGTAGCTTGTCATCTGTCTTCAAACTGACTTTTAGAAAAGCTGGACTACTTCCCTTCAACCCACCTATACAAGCCCGACCGAGCCAGCTCTGTTCGCATTAGATTAGCCTTCCCCATCTTTTCTGCTGCCGTGGCTTTCAGGCAGGGTTTAGGATGAAATGATCAGCAAAGCATCATCACATAAGAATCCTCAAGGATAAAAGTTCCTCTAAATCGTATTGTTAACAAGAAAATAGGAATTTATGTCACAATTGCTTTGTTCTTGACTATTTTCAAAGAGAAGACTTCTCTAATTAAGTAACATAACTATAGTTACCATCTGAGCCGTAACTAAAACTTGCCTTCTTGTTTTATCGCATCCTGTATTCCAGCTGAGTCACCTATGATACAAGTATTTCCATGAACTTGTATTATTAAGTTCATTGAATATTCCCATAGGAGGAAAAAAAAATCCCACTGTGAATTAAATCGGCAACGTTTATTGATAGCGGATTTTGTGCAGCCAGGCTTATGTGGACTTCTAGTGGTTATGTCACGTAACGGTTTCTCAGATACAAAATAAATTCTTGGCTATGATAGTAACATATTTAGGAACTAAGTGATTTGTACTTGGTACACAAATAATTTTTTTACCTTGTTTTTTTTTCCTGTTGTGTAGCAAATAAAGAAGAAGGTAATAGCTCTCTTATAGATGCTGCTGTTATGTTTTTAAGACAGAGATGGTCTGAATATAGGTTAAAGTGAATATAGGTCAGAGTTTACTTGAATGACTGTAGTTGTTCCAAGATCTCCAAGTAGAGATCTTGATCTTCTATTTTATTAAATATGAGGTAGTATGGAAAGTGAATGATATGCCATGATTAAAGTGACATTGGTGTTACCAGTGAATACCACGTAGGAAGGGAGATCCTAGAAATGCAGTTTTTGGTATTTTTGTCCTATAAATACAGAAGCAGTTTAAGTTAAAGGAATTATGAATGTAAGCTTAATTCCTACTTTAGAAAAAAATGATTGCTGCTATTTCTAAGTCAGTCGAAAAGGCTAGGTTGACTTTTGTATTTTACTATATGTCCTATATTTTTGTCAATTAATTTTCTAGTGAAAATTATTACTGAAATAGGGCTCACAGTTTTAGTAGAGTTAAATAGAAATACTTCATGGAAGTTAATATCTATATTTTTCATGTAACTTGTTTATCATTCCTTCAGGTAACCACTAATTGAATTTATGAAACTATCTAAATTAAAGACATGATCTCAGATTATGTTTTTAATTATATAAGGTACAGTGTAACATTTTCCATTCCCAATTTAAATCTTTTTTTTTTTTTATTCCCTCTTTCTCCTAGTAATCAAAGCAAAGAAGCGTTCATTGACTGGGCAAGATATAATGATTCACAGGATCACTTTTGTGAACTTGATGGTAATAAACTATTGTCATGAAGTTATTTTAACCTTAATCCTTTTATAAGAAATGGAAATCAGTGAAAACATAATCAGTTATACCTTGAATACACTGGGTATTGCTGAGTGGATCTTATTATTCGTACTGGCATTTATTGAGAGCTTATGTTCTGGCCGTGTGCTGAGTGCCTTAAGTACATTATTGCTAATCTTTTAGTTACCTTCATAACTGTGTATTATTTCATGTCTGGGGAAACTGAGTCTCAAGAAGACTAACTTGCCCAGGATCACACAGTAACAAGAGGCTGAGACAGGATTCAATCCCAGATCTGACTGGATCCCATACCTATATTTTTCCCATCATGACACATTATCTCCTATGGACCTCTATTTCAAGCCACTTAGTTTAGGTCTATGAACAGATAAACAAGATCACACTGGAATTTTCTGGAGGTCCCAACAAACATAAAGACACCTTGCAATTTTGGGGAGGACTCTACTTTGACTTCCCCACAAGCCTTTTCCCAAGAGTCCCCTGGAATAGTGTGAAGAGAGGGCATTGTTCAGCAGTAACTACCATGATTCTTACTTCAGAAGGTAATTGAAGGGACTCAAAAATTTTGCTCTAAGGAGAATATTCCCAAGAATTGTGCCGAGTAAACTTAAATCATTCACTTGGTCTCTCTTCACTTTTTACCTTGATATCATAGGTGGTGGAGAAGATTTTGGGGTTCAGGCATGCATGGCTGGAGGCAGCAGGAGTTCCTCAAAACTTGGAAGGCACTCAAGTAGTCATAGAGCTTCCTAGAGGGTTTTAGGGGATCCATCTGTAGAATTGTGCTCGTCCTCCAGTCTGCAGTGCGGCAAGTTAAGAGTGAGCTGCTACAATAGCACAGCAGATTGAGAGGTTGCCAGGAGGTGCAATGATATCACCATGGCTTCTAGGGTTTCAGCAAGGACATTTTTTGTTTTTCAAAGATTTTATTTATGAATGTATGTATGTATCTATCGAATGTGAGCAGCCGGGAGGGGCAAAGGGAGAGGGAAAGTAAGAACTCAAGCAGTCTCCGGGCTGAGCATGGAGCCTGACTCAGGGCTTGATCTAACCACCCAAAGATCATGACCTGAGCCTCAATCAGGAGTCACACTTTCAGGCGCCTGGGTGGCTCAGTGGGTTAAAGCCTCTGCCTTCACCTCAGGCCATGATCCCAGGTTTCTAGGATCGAGCCCCGCATTGGGCTCTCTGCTCAACATCGGGCTCTCTGCTCAACGGGGAGCCTGCTTCTTCCTCTCTTTCTCTCTGCCTGCCTTTCTTCCTACTTGTGATCTCTGTCTGTCAAATAAATAAATAAAATCTTTAAAAATAAATTTTTTTAAGAGTCACACACTCAACCAACTGAGCTGCCTAGGCAATCCCAGCAAGGATTTTTTTTTTTTTTTTTTTTTTTTTTAAGATTTTCTTTAGTTGACAGAGAGGGCACAGCAGGGGGAGCAGCAGAGGGAGAAAGAGAAGCAGACCCCCACCCCCCTCCCACACCCAGGTGAGCAGGGAGCCTGTCACAGGACAGACCTGGGATCATGACCTAAGCCGAAGGTAGATGCCTAACCAACTGAGGCACCCAGGAACTGCCCCTGCCGCCAGAAGAATACTTTTAAGAGATCTGAAAAAAAATTTCTTTGGGTATCTGGATAGAATAATGGGAAATTAATAAAATACTCCTGTTACGATATTTAGAATTGGCAAATGTTTCATCAAAGCAAGCTGTTGTACCTAGGTTAAGGATTGACATCACTGCTTACCCTTTAATTTGTTCTCCGGTTGTCATTCTAATTATGCTTAGTGTTCAACACGCACAGTCCCTTCTTGCCAGCTTATCATTTTACCTATTTTTTGATTAAAATAAAAAATGTTTAGTGCTTAATTAACAGAATTTTGAATTAAAAACCATTTCTGTGAATATTTCTTATAGTAAATAATGTCAGTATATATTTCTTTTATAGGTATTTAACAAAAAATGCTACTCCATTCCAGAGATCACTTGGTATGAGCAATGATGTACTCAGTCACCTCTCATCAATATAGTGTTAACTAATTTTTTAACATTAGCTTCTTATATTATAAAAATGGAAGAGATGTCCTACAAGAATTTAGGATTTCATAATTTAAAAATTAGTAATTTCTATATTATGTGTAGTCCTGAAACCTATAAACCATTTTACTGGTTGGATTACCACTACTTCTCTGGGTGGTCATGTTTGTATATGTCCCGATGATTTATATATACAATTTTTAAAAACACTTCAGAGTGGGACGCCTGGGTGGCTCAGTTGGTTAAGCAGCTGCCTTCGGCTCAGGTCATGATCCCAGCGTCCTGGGATCGAGTCCCACATCGGGCTCCTTGCTTGGCAGGGAGCCTGCTTGTCACTCTGCCTCTGCCTGCCACTCTGTCTGCCTGTGCTCGCTCTCGCTTCTCTCTCTATGACAAATAAATAAATAAAATCTTTAAAAAAAAAACACTTCAGAGTAGCTTTAGAGTCATCGTCTAGTTATTTCAGTTATGTAAAACCTTTTGATTAAAACAATCTAAAGAATATTCACCCCAGTTTATTGGAATATATATCTATACCCCTGTTCTCCGTTTTGTTTTTGTTCTGTCTTTATTTGAAGAGAAGATGACCCTTATAGATCAAATAGTAGATTTTTTTTAAAGATTTTATTTATTTATTTGACAGAGAGATCACAAGTAGGCAGAGAGGCAGGCAGAGAGAGAGGAGGAAGCAGGCTCCCTGCCGAGCAGAGCCACCCAGGCGCCCCCAAATAGTAGATTTTTAAATAATTTAACAGTTTAAGGTAAGCTCCTCTCCCTACTCCTGTTTTGTTGTTGTTGTCGTCGCTGTTGTCTCTATGCGTGGCCTCTTCTGCTTTGGGTTTCTGCTCAAATGTCACCTTATCAGAGAAGCCTGCTGTCACCTGCCTCTAGAAAACAGCAACCACTCTCAGTGTGAGTGTTGACACTGCTGCCCGCTCTGAGTACCAAGAATGACCAGAGAGTGCAGGGCAGTTTATTTAATCTGTTTATTGTTCCTTTTGCTCCAACTAGATTGTCAGCCGCCTGAGGCTTTGTCTTTCAGGTTCACTGCTTTATCCTTAGTGCCTAGACCAGTGCCTGGACTTGGTACTTGCTCAATAAATGTTTGCTGAATGAAGTTGTTGGTTCACAAATAACCTATATAGTATGACAGATTTTTACTTTTATATTTTCCCTTAAAACGTGTCCATTAGGGGTGCCTGGGTGGCTCAGCCAGTTAAGCTGCTGCCTTCTGCTCAGGTCATGATCTCAGGGTCCTGCGATTGAGCCCCACATCAGGCTCCCTGCTCAGTAGAGAGCCTGCTTCTCCCTCTCCCTCTGCCTGCTGCTCTGACTACTTGTACTTTCTATCTCTGTGTCAAATAATAAAAACCTTTAAAAATTCAAAAAAATGTTCATTAATAAATTTAAAGTATTGTCTAAAACAGTTTCCAAAACTGGCTGTGTGTCAGAATTACTTGGGTGCTTTATAAACTATAGGTTCTCCTCACCTGAATATTTTATAATGCATTTTAATAATGCATTACTAGCAGTCAAAGTTAGAGTTGGTGATGGAGGGTGGGAGGCTCAATCCTGAGTCTACAGCAGTATTTTTTAATCTGTGCCCATAAACAAAAAGACTGCATGCTAAGTTGACCTGTGCTATGTTTGAAGACATATTTGGGTTAGGAGGTGTGGAAGACTGACTCGCATCCTCGAACATGCCGTGTAGCCTCCTAACACTAATATGCAATTAAGTGATCATGAAAAGAAAATTCATTTGGGGAAAAAAGGTATACTTGAAAAGGAAGAAAAAGCATTAGTTGAAATTGATGAATTCCCAGAATTAGGTATTTTGATTCCGTGGACATTCTTCGAATGGTTAGCACGGTCAGATGGAACAGTTTGGGAAGAGCTTTACAAAGGGAGCAAGAAGAGAAAGCTTTGGGGAGGAGGAAGACCTATTAGGGGTCCAAAGAGCATTATCCAAATGAATGCTACCGCTGTGCAAATGGAAAGAAGTTGTAGTTTCTGAACAGGCTAATTAAAATCAGGTCACAGGTGGCCCCAGGGGAAGGATGGGGGTACCAGCACTGGTGTGTTTGTAGGGGAACTCAACCTGTGGATGCTCCCTCACCCCAACTTCCTCATCTAGTTGCCATGAAGTTCTTGTCAGTGTAGGTCAGGGCTTGAGAAACATTTTCTTCTGTAAATGGACAGATAGTAAAAAGTTTAGACTTCGTGGACTTGTACGGTTTCTCTTGCAACTACTCGGCTGTGCCATAATTGTGTGAAAGCAGTGAATGAATGTGGCTTATGTTCCCATTAAACTTTCTTTACAAAAAGTATACAGACCAGGGGCGCCTGGATGGCTCTGTGGGTTAGGCCGCTGCCTTCGGCTCAGGTCATGATCTCAGGGTCCTGGGATCGAGTCCCGCATCGGGCTCTCTGCTCAGCAGGGAGCCTGCTTCCCTTCCTCTCTCTCTGCCTGCCTCTCTGCCTACTTGTGATTTCTGTCTGTCAAATAAATAAATAAAATCTTTAAAAAAAAAAAAGTATATAGACCAGATTTGGACTATGGGTCATAGTTTGCTAATCCCTTCTATAAATTAACAAGACCCGCCTTTCATGATTTGAAAAAGTATTAAAAATTTTAAGAACCACTTAAACCAGCAATGCACTTTTGATTCAATTAAGGGAGTACACATTAAGGACATTGAGAATATAAGTTTTAAGTTAAACATTGATATACTTGATTTTACTCTTGTGATTTTCACTTCCTTAAGGTATAATGATTTAAAATGTAATTTGATATCTTAATCTTGTTATTTTTCCTTATTGGTTGTTTAGTTGCTTTTGTTGGGTTGATATTAGCCTGAGGTGTACATTCATAGATGACCCCGCATATGTATAAACTTACATGCACACACACATTCTTTATACATGTGTACGCACATATCTCAATGAATATATATGCTTCTGGTAGGTTTAGTATTTGTAAATAATCAGATTGGTTTTGCAAATGAGCTTAATCAAGACCATCTCAGAGAAATTAAAAATATATAACAGAAACTAGTGAATTGTAAAACTTCTGTTTGAACTTTAAAAGCCACACTCCATAATTTGAATCTTTCTTTTAATGAATATATTTTTTTTAATTACTGTTTTTAACTCTTGAACCAGTCCATGTCCTTGGACAGTTTCTGTAAATCCGTCTGTAAATTACCTATTTTCTGTGCCTTAACTTATATAGTGGAATATCTGTATAATGTTAGGGCAGAAATAGAGCCAATATTCTTCCGTTCATGTTTCTATTGTCTGTAAGTGAGATCTAACTCGTTTCTTCGTGTTCTTCCTACTTCCTACAGAAGTACCAAGTAGTTCTTGGATGGTATGGATCAGGATGCCGTTTTCCTCTTACAGTTATGGATAATCTCAGTTATGGACACTGATTGCTCAATGAATATTGTTGGTTAAAAGGAAAATACACTATTAGTAATGAAAAAAAGAGGGACCATATTTTAATGGCCATATTTGGCCCTGTTTTACGTCAGGTGCCTGCATACTATTGCTTTAATCTCATGACATGAAAAGGTAGGACGCATACAAATAAAGGAGTACCTCTGTGTCAACACAGATAGTTCTTTCGTTTCCATGTCTTATGATATTATGATCATCAACGTGTGAAGCATGATCGTTACACTTTTTCTAAAGGTATGAAAGCATGTATTTCCCTTTTCTATCCAGAATGTAAGCCTTGAGAATTAAGACTATTTTCTTTATCTTTTGTATCCTTCAGAGACCTCTATTAAAATGTCCAAATAGTGAAGAACTAGTAAAAACTCATTTGGATTTCAACACAGAAAATAGTTATTTAGGGGTGCCCGGGGTGCTTAGTCGTTGAAGTGTCCGACTCTTGGTTCTGGCTCAGGTTGTGATCTCGTGGTCATGCCATGAGGCCCCGCATGGGGCACTGCACTCCGCGCTGAGTCTACTTCAGATTCTTGCTCCCTCTCCCCTGCCTTCAACGGTGAGGGAGGAAAGGGGCAGTGCCAGTCATGTCGTCACGGGTACAGAGGTTCCATGAGATAGGATGGCAACGTTTTCCCCTTAGATGGCAGTGCGGTCTACAAAGCATCAGGGATGTGAGCAGTGTCACTGAACATACACATACTAATAAATACAACCGTCCACAGTACTCACATTCCATCGCCAAAAAACCCACAACTCCAAGGCATGATAGAGGACCGACAGGGTCACAGCAGAGGTGCAGGGAAGACAGCTCTCAACAGGCCCCATGAGCAGCTAAAGAAGCGGCAAGCTGGCTTGGCTTCACAGTGGGCAGGAGGGCTCAAGGGACTGCGCCCTGAAACCCAGGGTGCCTTGAGTGTTTCCCAGACAGACGCTGATGAGTTCCCACGGATGACATCCCCTCCGTTGGAAAGCCAAGGCCCCGTTTCCCTCTTCCATCCTCCTCCCCTCCTCTGTGTTTCTGTGTACACCAAGGACGTTGGCCCAGCGGCACGTCAGGCCTTGCTTGGTCACCCTTCACATCCATTCCCCCCGGCCCCGCGTCCACATCCAGCAGACTTAACTCCCCGAGTCATTCCTGAGTAGCGCAGCCAAGGTCCTGACAGCTCCTCTCTGTTCTCCTAGACCCTGTGCAGGGCCAGCCCAAGGACCTTCCTAGGGCCTGGACAGAGGAAGGCGCCCCAACTCTCCCTGAGGTAAGCTCGCCTCTCTTTCTCAGAGACAGAAATGGTGCTTCCTTGAGTTCTTCCATCCCTGGAGTTTGATGAACATCTGGCACGTTACCTCCCAGGGGAAGGGGGCAGCAGTCTCCCCTCGTGGAAGAACGGTGGGTCCGCCCTCTTACGCACAGTGGACCCCAAAAGGGTGATGACACAGGACAGCCTCAGTTACAAACTCCATGGGATCAAACACCTTCTTCAGCAGAAAAGGCTTCTCCTTGAAAAAGAACGTTCTGTCTCTAGATCAGAATGGACTCTGGAGATTGAATGATGCTCCAGCATCATTCAAACGGTCCTCTTGAACTCGGGTGGGGGGACATGGACTCAACCACGAGACCTCATCCAATTAACTGCCTGAAGTCCTCCCCAAACAAACAGCCGACAGGATGCTGGGATCCTCACTGGGTTTCCTTTTCCCCATTCGCAGGTAGACGCCGGGAGCAATGACAGCTGTACATTTTTAAGAGCATCGGGCATTGGAGAGGAAATCTAGAGTACAAAGAAGCCTTCCCCCTGATTTTGGGTTCCAACAAGGAACGGGGGTTGGGGGATACTGACCCAGACTGTCCAGGGAGGCACGGTCACCACATCGAACTGGGCCTGGAAGAACTCGTACATAGGTAAGGGGTGATCTGTGTGCACGTGGGATGAAGGCCCTCTGTGCATGGGTGCATGTGTGTGTGTGTGTATGTCTGTGTGTATGTGTCCATGTGTTATGCTTGTGAATACGATTATGTGCCTTTCCCAGGAGATCTTTCTCACACTTCCATCACAATCACAGTGTCACCCTTCCAAAACACTCTCATCCCCCTGGCACACTTTCCATACTCCTTCCCCTGCTCACCACAGCTGTACCTGGAGGATGTTGCCCTTTGCTTTCCTGAGATGGGCATGATGCGGAGATGAAGGATCCAAACCCTTGACCTCCTACTTGGAAAGCCAAGATTGGAGCTCATGTTCCAATCTGAAAGTTGCTCTGGCCTACACACCTGTGTTAGTCCCTTAGCCAGGGGCTCATGATGTACCATGGGTGTTAGCTAGCAAAGGGCCACCAGCATCTGTGCACACAGCCAAAAACCTAGATTCTATGATGGTCCCCAACAGAACCCAACATGACACAGTGGCTTCCAAGGACACAGAAGCCAAGGCAAGGTTAGAAGCTCACGTTCAAGATTACAGCCTGGACCCTGGAGACAAGAGCACAGAGAAAAGCCACATCCTCCAGCTCGCTTTAGCTAGAAAGACAAACACCCTCTTTGTTTCCTCCCTGCTCCTCTCCCGTCCCTTCCTCTCTGCACCAATGATAAGGCCTGGCAGCAGTGCGGCCCGGACTTCCTATGCATCCACATGCACACACTTGCCTCCTGTCCTCATCCATCCAAACTCCCTGCCTACTTCCTGAGCAGCCACACCAGTGTCCTCACAATGCCTCTCTATCCTTCTAGCTCCCCGCGAGGACCTGACTGAAGAGCTACCCACTTGGAGGGCCAAGGAAGAAACTCCAACTCTCCCTCACGTAAACTCATTTTTCTTCAAGATTTTATTTATTGGAAAGACAGTAAGAGAAGGAGAGAGAGAGCGCGCGCGAGAGCACAAGCAGGGGGAGTAACAGAGGGAGACGAAGACACAGGCTCCCCTTTCGAGCAGGTTGCCCAATGTGGGGCTCCATCCCAGGACCCTTGGGTCAGGGCCTTAGCTGAAAGCAGATGCTTCAATGTCTGAGCCTCTCGGTCACTTTGGGAAAGTCATTTTGCACTTCTGAGGGACAACCAGTGTTTGATTTCTCTTTCCACGAACATCTGAGCATGGACATGCCAGAGGGGAGAGACAATGTCCTTGGTGCTGAGAGCCTGCCCTGAGTTTATTCCATTAACAGACACTGGATTGAGATGGGAAATGAGAAAACATCACCACGGTTGCTTAGGCAATGGATGGTCGTGAGCATTATCCACCAGGTCATTCTGTCTATGGGAAATGGCTTTGGAATGAGTTGCCGAAGAACATGGACAGGGGAGTTTTGATATTCCACGCCGGAGCCTTTTCAGGAGGTCATTTTCTCCTTCTCCGGATCATAGACGCAATGACTACATCCCATCTAGCTTGCTTACAACACCAAGGGCACAGAGATGTGTGCACACAGTGTGCACAGGGCGCTGGGATCCTCACTGGGTTTCCCTTTCTCCAACTGCAGGAGGCAGCAACCGGATATGTCCCATGTGGGTATTTCCCCATCACTCACTTTAGGGGGACAGATCTAGCTGAAGAACAAGATAGGGCTTTCTCTCCTCCTTTGGTCTGGAGCTGGAAAGCTTCCCCCATTCTGAGTTGCTCCCGGGAACGGAGGCTGGGGCGGACTGAACAAACGGGAGTGTCCTGTAGGAAACCAGGACCCTGTGCTCCGGTCCCTGCAAACCAGTAGGTCATTTGGGCGGTGTGCTTGGTGCATCTGAGGGTTGGGGCTTGTTTTTGCGTGGGTCGGTGCGACGGGATTGGGCATGTGGGTGTGTTGAGTGCGTGCGTTTCATCAGAAGACATCTCCCGCTGCATGGAGTTGAGGGCACGGGGCAAAGTGTCAAAGACAAACCTCCTTCATCCCAAGAAGGGGTTTTCTTTCCCTCCGGAAGAAAGACAGAAGATGGCAAGAAAGACACCCAAGTCAAGACCTGAACCTCAACCCGGACAGGAGGTTCAGAACCAAGACAACTTACCGCTGCGATGCACGTCCACCAGGGAGATGACAGAGTTCACACTCCTGGACGTGCTGCACTTCCATGTGCACTGAAGAGACAAGATGCCAGATGCTTTGGATGCTGCCCAGCAGGCCACGTCCCCTGAACCTTGAAGCACCACCTGTAATAACAAGGACAGCATTTAGTCGAGGTCTCAGGACCCGGATTTGGGGAGACACAGAGTCACCCAGGAAGGAAAGCAGGCCCCTCCCTCCCAGCAGGGAGTGCAGGCTCAAGGAGGCCCCGCCATCTTTCAAAGTCTTAGCATTGCTGCTAAGGTGAGTAGGACTGCACCCTATAGTGGGGAAGGGCACCTTGTGTTGAGAGAAACAAAGACACAGGCTCTGAGAGTCAGGGGGCTGTTCAGCCCCACGTGCCCTGACCTGAGGGCTGGGAGGGGGCTGACAGGGCAGGGTTGTCCCACTCTCAGAGGGCTATGTGTGTTGTGCTAAGCAGCATAGCTCTCTCCTCTAGGTGATGGGGATCCAGGGGAATTTTGTATGACAGGGACAGGTGTGCTTGTCTTTTCTGGTGCCTGAGTGGCTCAGTCAGAGAGGCTTCTGACTCTTCATTTCAGCTCAAGTCAAGAGTTCACAGGTTCTGAAATCAAGCCCCTTGTAGGGCTCTACACTGGCAGGGAGTAGACTTAAAGATTCCCTCCATCCCTGCCTCGCCCCCCTTCCCCTCTCTCTCTCCTTCTCTCGTTCTCTCAGGCTCCCTCAAGTAAATAAATAAACCTTTTGAAAAATTAGTTGACTTTTAAGTCATAAGTTCGCTGACAGCATGGATCTCGCTCTGGGGACATGGTTAGTGATGAAGTTCTAGAACCTAGGTGAGGTTCGGTGAGCTGAGGTCCGGAGCCGATGACCAAGAAAGAATTCTTGAGACATCTTTGGTGCAAAATGGTGGTTTATTAAAGCACGGGGACAGGACCCGTGGGCAGGAAGAGCTGCAGTCCCCCGTTGTGAGGGATGGCAGGTTGTGTACCTTGCGGTTGGGGGAAGGTGAGGGGAAGGGAGGTTTCAATGGAACTTTCATATGCTAAAGAGGGCCTACAAGGTGCAGGGGATATTGGAGGCCTTGAGGCCTTGCAGCTTGATCAATGTTGTCTTTTGGCCAGCCATTAACATCAAGATAGTTGGGAGATTCCTGGTGGGATGTCACAATCCTGCTATCAAGCGTCTTTCTTTGTGAGATTTAGGTTCAGAAGAGATTTAACTATATTTACATTTCCTTCTACCTCAGCCTCCTTAGTTTTGTTTATGGAGGGGAGGGTGACATTAAGGTTTGAGGAACTGAGTTATTTGCCTCTGGAAATTGTGCTATTGATAAGGTAACGTCTTTGTTTGTAGATCTCTAGGACATTTGTAAACCAAGGGAGACTCCTGTCTTGTAGGATTAGGATTTCTGCAAGTTAACTATTTCTTTCTCGCTTATGGCAGGCAGGGGTGCCCGAGGAATGTCACACACATTACCAAGGGGAATGGGTGGAGAGGGGGTGCAAGGTGCCAACTTTTGCTTTGTCTTCAGCCAGCCTTCTGCTCCCTCATCAGTTAGCAAGAGTAATGCTGAGTAATTTAGAAAGACATTCACCCTGAGACTCTGGGAGGTACTGTGGGAAAGGCCCTTAACCAGCAACCAAGATGTCTGGGCTCAATTCCTACTGCATCAATAATTCACTGCATAGCCTTGCTCGGGTCTCTCTGGGGGAATCAATTTCTTCATCTGTAATAAAAGGGGGATGATCACCTCTGAGAGCCCCTCTAACCCCAACACAACCCCTATTAATATAAGATCCCATGACAACCCCTCATCCTCCTAAGAACACTTTGGACAGATCCAGGCAGACATGGAGAGGCTCAGCCATCTTAGCTGGGATGTCCTTATGGGAGAGGCAGAGTGGGACCGTCACCCAAGAGAGTCCTCAGCCCCCACCAGCCCCTGGCTGACCCAGGTGGGAAGGCCCAACCTCTCGGGGGGAGGGAGAGAAACCCAAGGCATGAAGGGTGCCAGATGATAGAAAGGGCAGGGGTTTGGGTGGAGGGGAAGAGAACTAACCATATCTTAGAGAAGAGAACTATCACATATCTTAGCTCATGGTCTGCTGGAGCCTTCCACCTCACCAAACAGCTTCCTCCCAAACCAGCTCCAGGCCCAGGGCTCAATATTTCATACAGGACAAAAGAAATCTGTGAACACTTCCTGCCCTACTCGAGCCGCCTCTTGTCAGTGACAGCTCAGCTCAGGCTTAGCTCTCTGTTGGCTCCTCAGGCAGTCTTCTCAGGACAGCTGAGTGTCCAGCCCAGGGCCTGAGTAGAATTGCAGGCTCAGCACACCCTGTCAGAGCCCTTAGTATGGCTTTCCAGCCTGGGCAAGTGACTAGCTGCCAGCTTCCCTGGACAGGAGCCCACCCTCCAACTCTTTCTCTCCATGCCCTCCCACCTGCCAAAATTCCTTAAAATCTTCCTGGAGGCTGTACTTGATCGACTGGCCCACATTAAAACTTCCTTCACATATCTTAGCTCATGGTCAGCTGGAGCCTTCCACCTTCAAATGTTTTGCCTTCTGGACTTCCCCAGATATTTCCAAAAGCATTTCTCCCAAGTGTGGGACAGGGTCTTCTAGTTCAGCTGGATCCCATGCTTTCTTTGTATTCTTTGTTGACTCCTTCATTCCTGAGAGCAGCCAGTGGGAGGTGTCAAGGAAGCTTGAAGACATTTTCTTCTAAGCCCCTAACACCTGCTTCTCCACCATTCTGGGAGAGTCCCCGCTCTTGCAACCAGGGCTCACAGGTGTTTTTTATTAGATGCTCCCATAACCAACCCTCAGGAACCTCTCCAGCGGGGCTGACAATTAAACCTGAACCCTACCTTCAGGGGGAATTCTGCCCATTGGGTAGGTTAATGCTTGTCCCCAAAGAGCCCAGTTCTGGGCCTTTGGCCTATTCTAGATCTCTGGCTACACTGCACTTCTTGACCTGCATGGGGGGAGGATGCACCCACGTGGCCAATCAGGGTCTTACAGGGCCTTACCTACCCGTGGAGCTGGAGCCCAGACCCAACCACTTGCACATTCACCATGAGGTGGTAGATGCTCCTTGGTGACAGTCTATCCCCTTTGGACTTACCACCTAGAGGGTCTGGGGCTTCTCCAACACCAGAGCACCAAATGTCTCTTACTGGAGGTTATAATAGCCAACCCACTGCCCCACTTTGGCAAGGCAGGGCAGTGTGTTCCCTCTCTGCCTGCAGGAGAAATAGGAACATTTATGTAGATTCAAGTTTGGGATTATACACATGCCTTGTTCCCCCAAAACCCTGCTCCTGTGCCCAGTGTCTCCCGACCCCCGCCCAGTTCAAGGTCCTTGGCTAACAGGACCTTCACAGCCGACACATGGATGGCTCACCCTCATCTCCAGGCTTTGTGTGGCTGGGGCCCTGCAGGCCAAAGAGATGACAGCCAGGCTCCAATCACTCCATAGTCTCCAGCACGGATGGGGAGAACATACTTAAAATCACCCTAGGCAGCAGCAACAAACTGATGATAGCCAGGCCTTATTGGGTCCTACCGCCTGAAGGCCCCTGTGGTTCTCTAGGAGGAAGAGTTCCCAGGTTTTTTCTCTTAGGTAGTACCACCCCCACTGCCCACCCCCTTGCAAGCCTTAAGGGCCCACACCGGCATGGCAGTCAAGGGTCTCAGGAGCGCTGTGCCACGGTCATCCTATTCCACACCACGGGCCACTCCACCCCAAGCTGGAGCATGCACAGCACTTGCCTTTCAGCTGCTTAAGGTGCTTTAGGCACTGCAGGCCCATGGAGCCATGGTGGAGTCCTGGTCTTGTCTCCAGTGTAGTGAGGTCCACTCACCGAAAATCATCCTCAGCTCTAGGGGGGAGTGGACACATGCCAAATTCCAAGCACTAAGCTACACAATTGCTGATCTTTCCCTACAGGTGGAACCATGAGTATCTGCACTGCTTTGCCAGGGTTGACCTGGCAATTGACAAAAGTAGCCCCAGCCCAATAGGAGACCTGGGAATACTGAGTGCTGGAGAAGACTTAGACCCCAGCAGGCAGACTGTCTCCATTTAAAAGATGCCTCAGAAAAATTTGGGGGTTGATTCCCTCTACCCTGGAAGGTATGCAGGTGGTTGGGGAGCAGCCTGAGCTCCAGAGGCCTACCCAAGGCTGACTGAAGGGAGGCTTACTAGGCATGGACACGCTGTCACAACAGGGCAAGAAATGGAAGCAGCCAGTCACTGGAGCAGGCTTCTGGGGGCTCAAGGCCACCTGCCTCATTCCAATCTCTAATTATACAGTTTTCCATTGAAGGCAGAGATGGAGAAACCAATCTTGCCAGGCCAGAGCCAGACATGCTGAGTAGGGTATCTTCCAGCAAGACATACTGGGGAGCCGTTAGTGCTGGTCAGGCCCTGGTCCCCAGCCCAAGTGGATCCAAATGGATATTGACTATGGCCAGTTGAAAACTTCAGCCTCCATGGAGGCATCACATTGTCTGTTTTCAAACACTACTACAAAACTCTAATAATCAAAACAATACAGCTCTCGGACATATAGATGAATGGAGTGGAATAGAAAGCCCAGGCAAAGCCATGAACATAAAGATCAATAAACAGATGCAAGTACATAACACGAAGGAAGAGACAGTGTCTTCAGTTAAGGATGTTGGAAAGACTAGGCATACGTAAGAATGAAACTGGACCTCTGTCTTACAGCATACACAAACATCAGTTCATAATGAATTACAGACTTGACTGTAAGACCCGGAACCATAAAACTCCAAGGAAGAACACAGTCAGGAAGTGCTTTGTAATTGGTCTTAGCAATATATATACTTTTGGACCAGTCCCCTCTGGCAAGGCTCCAGAAGCTAAAGTAAACAAATGGGTTAATATCAAACTGAAAAGCCTTTGCACAACAAAGGAATCCTATAACATAAAGGAAAGGCAACCCAGTGAATGGGATAAAACATTTGCAAAAGTTACATCCAATGAGAGTTAGCATTCAGAATACGTAAAGAACTTATATAGCTTCATGCCAAAACCACAAATAACCTGATTGAAACATTGGTGGAAGACCTGAATAAACTCTTTCCCAAAGAAAACACAGATGGCCAACAGGCTTCCAAAAAGATGTTCCACGTTACTGATCATCAGGGCCATGCAAATCAAAATACTGTGACATATGGCCTCATACCTGTCAGAGTAGCTATTACCAAAAAGAAAAAAAAAAAAAAAACAAAAAAAAAAACAAGTGTTGTGAGGATGTGGAGAAAATGCGACACCTCCCCCCCCCCCCCCCCCCCCCCCCCCCCCCCGCACACTGTTGATGGGAATATACATTGTTGCAGCCACTACGGAAAACACTATGGATGTTCCTCAACTAACTAAACATAAAAAAAATGTATGACCCAGCAATTCCACTTGTGGGTGTAAACCTCAAGAAAACAAAACAAAACAAAAAGCCAACCCAGAAAGATACATGCATCCTTGTGTTTCTGGGAGCATTATTGACAAGGGCCAAGATATGGATGCAATCCTAAGTGCCTGTAGATAAACGAATAAAGAAGATGTAGAATGTATACATAAGTAATATTACTCTGCCATGAAAATGAACATAAGCTTAACATTTCCAACAACTGGGATGGACCTAAGAGTATTATGCTAAGGGAAATTAAGTCTGAGACAGACAAATCTAGTATGATCTCACTTACAGGTGGAATCTAAAAAAACACAAAACAAAACAGAAACAGACTAATAGATGCAGGAAGCAAGCTGATGGTTACCACTGGGGGAAGAAGGAGTCAGGGGATGATGACACAGGAGAAGGGGATTAAGTGATTACAAACTTCCAGTTATAAAATAAATAGGCCATAGGGATCTAATAGACACAAAGGGAATATAGTCAATATAATTGTAGTCACTTTTGTAGTAACTAGACTTACCTTAAGGATCATTTCATGATGTATAAAAGTATCAAATCACTCTGATGTACGCTTCAAACTAGTAAGATATTGTATATCAATGATACTAATTAAAAATTTAATTAAATTGAAAAAATAAAAAAACTGCTACCTCACAAACATTCTGGGCTGGGCTCCCTCTACCAAGCACAGTGTGTGGTTGCTTAGGGCCAGGTCCCACCTGCCCAACATCTGCTGAAGGAGTGTGTACTGCTCATGCAGGGTCCTCAGTGCTGGGTTCCCAGGGATCTGGAACAGGGCAAGGGTTTGGAGACACTGGTTACAAGAGATGGTTCTCATGGTACAAGGTGTTTTTATAATCACATACCGTATATGCACAAAGGAGCATAGGCTCACCTCAGGCACAGCTGGAGGATACTGGACTAGCCAGGGTAAGGAAGGGCAACCTGCTGGCAATTCCTACAATCAGCCACTGGGGTCTTTGGCAAGGGAGATACCTGGTCCTCAATTCGGCAACTGTTCCAGATGGACTGTCCATGGACTGCGCATGTGGAGCTTGCAGTTCAGGGTAGCCCACGTTCTGGAACAAGGTGAGTGTCTCAAAGTCCCAGGTACTGGATCTGCGTCTAGAGGGATGAGGAGTATGTCTAATTTCAAGGCATAGCCTACAGAAATGAGCATAATTTTCCAAAGGCATACCTGGAAGATACTGGAATATATTCCCAGGGTGGTGCTAGTTGGCGGGAAGGTCATTCATCCAAGAAGAGTCCTTTGGGTTCCCTGGTTCTGGAAGAGCCCTTGACCTGATGAGGTACCAAGTCCAAATAAAGATTTGCAGCTGCTGCCTCAGTGTGATTCTCAAGGAGGGAAGTGGGGATACTGCTACCAAAATCTGGGCCCAAGGTCCCCACCTGCTCTGTACTACCCTGCAAACAGGTGAGCTCCAGGTGAAGCTGGTGGCCTCTCAGGCTGAAGTCACATATTTCCCATTCTTGGAGGTCTTCATCCATTCGTGTTCACCACAAGTCTCTCTCCATTGGGTTGCTAGGGCCCCGTGGTAGGAAGAATCTACCTGTTGTGCCTCCAGCTCATCTTCTGGCCTCCAGTGGAGGCTCCACGGTGCAAGGACCTGGGGTTTGCTCACCATGCAGCCAGAGCGGGTCTGTTACCAAATAGGCACCTATAAATGTTGCATGAAGGATGGATTCTGCCACGAAGTCTGGGATGGGTGGAATCAGCAGCTCTATTGGGGTACAAATCTTGTAGGGTCAAAAATGCCACCACCCAACCTGTGGGAGGAGTCTCCCACATCACTGGAAGCAGCCTCTATTAGAGAGCACACCACTGTCCTTCACAGCTCCTCCCAGCCCCGAGAGACCCTCTGAGAGCTAATCCCTAAACATCCTAGGGGGCCAGTTCTTATGTGGGAAATAAAGGCAGAAAAAAAGTATTCATTTTTCTTACTACCTACAGCCAACTGTAAGTCCTTGAAATAGGCAGGGTGTCATTCCTATAGGGACTCAACTGCCTTGACGTTAATACTTTGCTTAGGGTGAAAGGCAATCTTAGCCCCAAACCACCCCTACCCACGGATCAAGTAGGTTGTCTTTAAGATGTAAAAATTCTCTTGGAAGCTTTCTTTATCTCTAAACTACCCAAGATAAGTGTTGGTAACCACCCCAGAAGCAGATGGCTCACTTATACATCTGAAGGTTCTCATGACTAAAGTTTCATTAGATGGTAATAAATTACATTTTCTCAACAATAGCTAGACCCCTCAAGGTCCTGAAAACCTTACTTTCAAAATTCCTTAGAGACTTAGCCTATCCCTAACCCCCTCCCAACTTGAAAGTACATATCGGGCCACTCCTCATGACCCCAGTGCAGCTCTTTGTGCCGATGGGTCCTGTCCCTGTGCTTTCATAAAGCCATCTCTTTGTACCAAAGAGGTCTCAAGACAGCAAAGGAAACAGTCAACAAAACAAAGAGGGAACCCACGAAATGAGAGAACATATTCACAAGTGACATTGCAGACACAGGGATGATATCCAAGATCTATATGTAACTCCTCAAACTCAAAGCTCAAAAAACAGATAATCACGTCAAAAAATGGGCAGAAGACATGAGCAGACATTTCGCCAAAAAAGACATACAAATGGCTAACAGACACATGAAAAAGTGTTCATCATCACTAGCCATCAGAGAAATTCAAATCAAAACCACATTGAGATACTACCTTACACCAGTTAGAATGGCCAAAATGAACAAGACAGTAAACAACAAATGTTGGAGAGGATGTGGAGAAAGGGGAACGCTCTTACACTGCTGGTGGGAATGCAAGCTGGTGCAGCCACTTTGGAAAACAGTGTGGCATTTTCTTAGGAAATTAAAAACGGAGCTTCCCTATGACCCTGGAATTGCACTACTGGATGTTTACCACAAAGATACAGATGTAGTGAAAAGAAGGGCCATCTGTACCCCAATGTTCATAGCAGCAATGGCCACAACAGCCAAACTGTGGGAAGAACAAATAAGTCCTTCAACAGACAAATGGTAAAGAGGATATGGTCCATATATGTAAGGGAATATTGCACAGCCCCCAATAAGGACGAATACTCAGATTTTGTATCAACATGGACGGGACTGGAGGAGATTATGCACGGAGTGAAATAAGTCACACAGAGAAAGTCAATTATATGGTTTCACTTATTTGTGGAGCATAAGGAATAACGTGGAGGACATTATGAGAAGGAAAGGAAAAGTGAATTGGGGAAAATTCAAGAGGAACCATGAGAGACTTTGGGCTCTGAGAAACAAACTCAGGTTTTTGCAAGGGAGGGGGGTGAGGGGTTAGGTGAGCCTGGTGGTGGGTATTGAGGAGGCACGTATTGCATGGAGCACTGGGTGTGGTGCATAAACAATGAATCTTAGAACACTGAAAAAATAAAAATTAAAAAAAAAAAAAGTATTCTGTCTTGGCCCTCGGATTCAAAGCCTAACATTCTTTCCTAAATCTCTTCCACTTCCCAGAACTTTCCCATCCTCCCACCTTGAGAGTGTACTTTCAGTTTAACTGTTTTGTGCTTGCTACATCCCTGCTGACTATTTTGATTCCACATGGATCAGATCCCCACAAAAATCTTCTGCTGGAAAATGTGAACTGAGACCTCCATTCACACAATGTAGACTCATAAGTAACAGCTTCAAATCAGGCCTGAGTGCCACCAACTGACACTTGCTGAGGCACTGGGTTCTACCATCCCCTACACTACGTAGGCATTTGGGACAGGCATTAACTCCACAGGCCTGGAGGCCCCAGTGCTCGAGGTCCACGAGAGGACCACGTGCTGGGCATGTGCAACTGCAAAGATCAGGGTTGGGAGGGATCCGGAACAGGCAAGGGTCTCTGAGTCCTGATCACAGGATTCAGGTCTTGTAGGACCAAGTTTGTGCCCAACTGGAAGTTCTACTTGGCACATATGTGCATAGTCCCCCTGCAGGCAGAGGTGGAGGAAATAGTCCTGCCAGCATCGGCCCAGCACACTGCCTAGGTTACCCTTCACTAAGAGACTTGCTTACTGGTAAGCCCAGGGCCCTATCAGGCAGACAGTCTAAATGGGAATTGGTAGTTCCCCATTTAAAGCTGCCACCTCAGGAAGATTTGGGGTGATTGTGCCCTGTCCCCTCTGGATACTATGCAACTTTGGGGGACCAGCCCAAGCCTAACATGACCCAAGAGCCAAAGGCCAGCTGAAAGAGTACACACTGTACCTTTGTGGGTGACACAGGTCAGGGGAACCTGGAATCAGAACCAAGGCATCTGTAGGGAGAGGCTGGGTTCCAGTAATAAGCTAGTAAGGTGCCAGGACACTGCCTTATTCCAAGTGCTAATTGCACAAATGTGCATTTTCATCCCCCCTGAAGACACCCCTAGAGAAATCTGGACTTCCCGGTCAGGCAAGGCTGTGCAGGATGGTTTGAGATTCCCTCCAGGAAGAGACACCCAAGAGCCTTGATGATGGTAAGTACAGGACCCCATCATTCAGCCAGTCTAAGTGGGGAGATTCAGAGCCAGTTTAAAGCTGTCATCTCAGATTTTTGGGGAGTGAGTGTTGTCCGTCCTGGGAACTCTGCATGTTCAGGGTACCCGACTAAGCCCAATGGGCCTGGTAAGCCAAGGCAGCCCAACACTGCTGGTTGACACAGTGTAGACACTCTGGGAACACACTACTTGTCTCTCCTGGTATAGCATCCCACATCCCCTCCTATCTTTACCTGCTAGTCCTAACTGGCCATTATCTAGCATGTCTCCATACTTACTATCTGCATCATATTATGCATGTCTTGGATTTCCTTTTTTTTTTTCTTTCCTTTCCTTTCCTTTGTTTCCCTTCCCTTCTCTTCCCTTTTCTTTCTTTCTTGCTTTTTTCTTCTTCATTCCTTTCTCTCTCTCTCTCCTTCTCCCTCCCTCCCTACTCTCCCCCTTACTTCCCCTCCCCTCCCTAGGGCCAGCCTGCCTTCCTTCTTTCCTGCCTTCCTTCCTTCCTTCCTTTTGTTTGCTTGGGCTAACTGGGACACATTTCTTTGTCTAAATCTTTTATCCCCTTGTTTGGTACAGTCTCCAAATAAGCTGTTGGCCCTAAGGATAATCTTTCTACGTATGTCACAGTTACACCTTAACCTGATGGGGAAATTCATGCACTGAAATGATTGAAATAAGTTATTTTCATTGACATGTGATTGAATCAGTGATGAAAGTAGGATGATATGTTGATAGAACTTGTGTTGAGAAAACATCTATTCCTCTTTTTGTCCAATTGATTTTAAAATAGCAGGGGCAGCTGGCTAGCTCAGTTGGTTAAGCATGGGACTCTCGATCTCAGCTCAGGTCTTGATCTCAGGGTCATGAGTTCAAGCCCCAGGTTGGACTCCATTCTGGGTACGAAAAAGTCATCCTGGAAACCTTTCATTTCACATGTGGGTTATTTCACTAGGGAGTCTCATTTGACTCCAAACTCACGCATCAGTTTCACTACTATCTGCTTTGCCATAATAAAAGCTGCCCCTATGGTCTTGGGTTTACTCTCAGGCCAAAGCCCTAAGATGGGCTAACTGCTCCCTCAGACACCATCAGCAGGGTAAACAAAGGATAAAGGAAGGTTACCCAGGAAATCCAAAAGGCGGCATCATTCTTCAGAAGGAAGATGTACCACCCATCCTTTAGCCCATCCTCCAGGGAAGCAGGAAGAATTTTGGGAGATGGGACACCAAATCAAGGCGGCCCTTTCCCATGTGGTATCCCAGGCCTTGGACTGTGGGGTTTTCTCCCTGTTCCTTTACGCTGCTTTGTGCACACATCTGTAGCCTTGGCAATGGAGATGTCCACTGGTTGTGCTTACCAGACCTCGCTCCTCTGGGAGACTTCTGAGCCAAGTGACATGCCAGTGTTCCATGCTACTGACCGTTTCATCTGCACAGTGAACTCTGCTGCAGAAGCTGTGCTGTTAACTGGAGAATGGGTGTCCACGGGTAGAAGAGATGCAAGGTGAACATCTAGAAGGTTGTAGGGTCATTCCCCAAAGGGCTCCAATCTCTCCCTCAGGCTAAGGGCTCAGTGGCTCACACTTGTTTAGGGCTCATAGCTGGGGAGGACACCATGACTCCTCACTATACTAAGCACTGTTTCTAGATATTAATTTTTCTCATAGACTGCCCAACAATTGCAATCTGGACAGACACATAGATCAACACATCCTGATGCAACAGCACAGACCCTTGAGGTTCCCATCCTCTGGTTACCATTCTGTCTCCATGGCCGCTGTGTGACTGTAGACCCCTTGACTCTGCTGGTTGAGCCATCCTTTCCTGTCATGCCTCACCTCCCATCTTCTCTTGCAGTGTAGGATAGCTCCCACAGAGCTCCTTAAGGACGCTGCTACTTCCTGTACCAACACATTGTTAAGTGTGTTGATGATGGTAGAGGACTGATTGCTGTTTCTCTCAGCAAGCATGACTAGTGGTGGTTGAGCAGAGTGCACATCTCGGACCCATTTTAGCATTCTTGATTCTTATGTTTCCTGGTTTCTTCCTGCCTTCCTCAACAGGGTAATCCCAGCATTTGGCCCTTAATGACACAATAGAATGTCCAGATTATCAACACCACGTGCAAGTGGTCAGGGTAGTCCTTTAACTCGCAACTCTTCACTGGCCATATTCCTATCAATGAATTCAGTCCAACCCATATCTTTACTTTGTCCCTTTGCTCTGCCACTCTCACAACTTATTCCAGCTCTGCCATTCAGGCTTTTGTGAACACAAATGCGCCAGGCTCCATAAGCTGTCAGTGTATGGTCTCTCTTTCATGGAAGGCCTTGAAACTTTCTAATTGGCTAATTTTCAGAATTATTTTTCTTTTAGAGAGAGAAAGAGAGAGTGGCTAGGAGCCAGGACATGTGGGAAGGGTAGAGGTGGGCAAGAATCCCAAGTAGCTCCAAGCTCAGCATGGAACCCAATGGAGCGCTCAATCTCACAAGTCTAAGTTCTTGACATGAGCCAAAGTCAAGAGTCAGACACTCAACCAAATGAGCCAGTCAGTCACCCTTAACATTTATTTTTAGCTCAGCTTCTATTATGAGATCCTATCAATACAGAGCAACAAGTCAACCAATTCTTTCATTCTATTGGAAAACATCTCCCTGAGGAAAGAGTGATTCTGCAGGGAATAATAGATGTTACACATCAAGCTAATCGTGTGCTAAAAAACAAGGGGTGGATCATTTTTGGGGGATGGATACATGTACATTACCTCAATTACAGTGATTCTTTTACTGGTATGTACATATATCAAGTCATGAAATTGTACAGTTAGAGCTATGGAAGTTTTGGTTACATAATTATACTTCAAAAAGCTATAAAAAATTCAAAGATCCACACACCTATGAAGGTAAGCCCTCTGTACTTAACAATTTTTAACAATTATTAAATACACAACTCATCTAAAAAAATGACTACATCATAATGAGGAATACTGGTAGGTCAGAAGAATTTAATGTAATAGAATGAGTTCACTAAGGTACTTGAAATACAGGAATCCAGAAGTTAACAGATTGTGAAGTCCTATTTACTCTCCAATTTCCCTCTTGATATACCCTTTTATTCTTAAAGATTTTATTTATTTATTTGAAAGAAAGAATGAGGGAGCACACACACAGGCAGGAGCGAGAGGAGCAGAGGGAGAGGCAGAAGCAGACTCCTTGCTGAGCAGAAAGCCTGATCCAGGGACCCATCCCAGGACCCTGGGATTATGACCTGAGCTGAAGGCAGCCGCCCAAATGACTTAACCAATAAGGTGCCCTGATATTCTTTTTGTTGTTGTTGTTATTAGTTTCTATCTTCTTACCTGTCTTATTCACTTCTTGCTCCTCACCATGGCAAATTCTATGTTTTCAGTATCTGTGCGTTGGAGTTATTTTGTTTTTTTGTTTTCTGGTTTTATTGTTTGATTTAAGTTCTACTTATTTGTGAACTCACTTGGTATTTCTCTCTTTCTGATTTATTTCACTTAGCAAGCCCCCTTGGATATTATGAATAAAGTGGCAATGAAAACAGGTGTCTTTGTGAGTTAGCAATTTCATTTTCTTTGCTTTTAATGCCTAGGAGGGGAATTGTTGGATGATATGATCTTTCTACTTTGAAATTATTTTTACTGAAGCATTCCATACACCCAACGTGAGTCTTGAACACACGACACTGAGATGAAGCGTCACACACTCTCCTGATGAAGCCAGTCAGGTGACACTATGCTGAAATTTTTGAGAAAATTTGATGTTTTCCATAGTGGCTGCACCCATTTACAATCCCACCAACACAGCACAGGGTTCCATTTCCTCCACATTTTGGCCAAATATTGTTATTTCTGGTTTTTTGAATACCAGCCATTCTGACAGTATCAGGTGCCATCTCTTTGGGGTTTGATTTGCATTTCCCTGATGATATGTGGTGGTGAACATCTCTTTATGTATTTGTTGGGCATCTTTGTGTTTTCTTTGGAAATAATGTCTATTCTGAACTCTCCTGGATTTTGTAACTGCTATTTGTCTTTGTGTTGTTGAGTTGTAGGAGTTCCTTAATAATTTGGACATTAAACCTTTTTCAGTTAGATAGTTTGCAAATATCTTATTCCATTCAGTATGTTGTCTTTTCACTGTGTTGATAATTGGTGACCCTCACCAGTGTCTGCTCTTGATCCTAACTCTTTGTTTTCTACCTCACAGTGCCTTACAACCTCAGAAAGTAGACACCAACTACAAAATAAATTCTTCTCTGGACTGACCATAGCCCACGTCTGGGTCAGAGCACCTCAAAAAACCTGCCACCTCCTGCTCTACCTAGCCAAGAATCAACCCATCACCCCCCAATGGACACAACTACAACCCTCTTACATCCTTAAAAACCACTTAAAGGGCCCAGCCTGATAGAAACTCTTGCTCTCTGACCCCTCTCTTCCCTTGGAGAATGAATCAACTCTATCCTTCTTAAGACTCTTTTCTTAGTGCAATTCTTTGCCATCTGCATCACCGGTCACCCTAACACTAACAACAGAATATATTACATTTTTCAAAATTAGAGAAAATTGATATTGCTTGTTAAGTATGTTTAGAGTTTATTCTTTTCTCTTAGTTCCCTGTTGATCCCTTGTCAGGTCTTCATGATTTCTGGCGTACACAGCCAAGAGGTTCCCCATGGTTTGGCCTCTCTGTACTATAGCTCCTTCTGCATCACCTGGCTCCACACACAGCTCCTCCTCCAGCCCTCCCCCCCCCCCCCCCCCCCCGCCTAAGGACCCTGGTGGTCCTGGTTGTCATCCCCATAAGACCTCCTTCCCTCTAGCTGGCAGTGCTCTCAACAGTGCCCCCACAGAGCTCACATCCTGTAACTGCCCTGTAAATGTCCTGTGTGTGTAAATACTTTCTGCTCTCTAGACCCCTTCCTTACCTGCAGAACTGGGGAAATGACTCTCCATCTAGTCTTTCCAACTGTGCCGGCACCGAAGCCCTCAGCCCCCAACAGGGGATGGCAACACGCTGTCATGCTTGCAAGGGTAGCTCAACTTTCACCACCTGGACCACTGCTGTGAAGCCCGAAAAGTCCTCCAGTCTTGAAACCTCATTTTTCCCACAGACCCCAACAGGCAGCACACATTGAAAACTAGTGCTTTTGCCGCCCACACTCGGAGAATTCCTTTACGCCTGACTTGTTGTTTTTCTCACCTACAAAATGGAGAAATTAATGTCTATGCCATAAGAATGGATGACAATAAAATACTACAATCCGTGTGACTCAGTTAGCATAGTTTTCCTGGTCTACATTAAACAACAATTTTTTTTTTTTTTTAGTTTTAGTTTATTATTTTTTCAGCATAACTGTATTCATTATTTTTGCACCACACCCAGTGCTCCATGCAATCCGTGCCCTCTACAATACCCACCACCTGGTGCCCCCAACCTCCCACCCCCGACCCCTTCAAAATTCTCAGATCGTTTTTCAGAGTCCATAGTCTCTCATGGTTCACCTCCCCTTCCAATTTCCCTCAACTCCCTTCTCCTCTCCATCTCCCCTTGTCCTCCATGCTATTTGTTATGCTCCACAAATAAGTGAAACCATATGATAATTGACTCTCTCTGCTTGACTTATTTCACTCAGCATAATCTCTTCCAGTCCTGTCCATGTTGCTACAAAACTTGGGTATTTTTTTTTTTACAGCTTTATAAACATATATTTTTATCCCCAGGGGTACAGGTCTGCGAATCGCCAGGTTTACACACTTCACAGCACTCACCATAGCACATACCCTCCCCAATATCCATAACACCACCCCCCTTCCCAACCCCCTCCCCCCATCAACCCTCAGTTTGTTTTGTGAGATTAAGAGTCACTTACGGTTTGTCTCCCTCCCAATCCCATCTTGTTTCATTTACTCTTCTCCTACCCCCTCAACCCCCCATGTTGCATCTCCTCTCCCTCATATCAGGGAGATCATATGATAGTTGTCTTTCTCCGATTGACTTATTTCGCTAAGCATGATACCCTCTAGTTCCATCCACATCGTCGAAAATGGCAAGATTTCATTTCTTTTGATGGCTGCATAGTATTCCATTGTGTATATATACCACATCTTCTTTATCCATTCATCTATAGATGGACATCTAGGTTTTTTCCATAGTTTGGCTATTGTAGACATTGCTGCTATAAACATTCGGGTGCACGTGCCCCTTCGGATCACTACGTTTGTATCTTTAGGGTAAATACCCAGCAGTGCAATTGCTGGGTCATAGGGTAGTTCTATTTTCAACATTTTGAGGAACCTCCATGCTGTTTTCCAGAGTGGTTGCACCAGCTTACATTCCCACCAACAGTGTAGGAGGGTTCCCCTTTCTCCGTATCCTCGCCAGCATCTGTCATTTCCTGACTTGTTAATTTTAGCCATTCTGACTGGTGTGAGGTGATATCTCATGGTGGTTTTGATTTGTATTTCCCTGATGCCAAGTGATATGGAGCACTTTTTCATGTGTCTGTTGGCCATCTGGATGTCTTCTTTGCAGAAATGTCTGTTCATGTCCTCTGCCCATTTCTTGATTGGATTATTTGTTCTTTGGGTGTTGAGTTTGCTAAGTTCTTTATAGATTTTGGACACTAGCCCTTTATCTGATATGTCATTTGCAAATATCTTCTCCCATTCTGTCAGTTGTCTTTTGGTTTTGTTCACTGTTTCCTTTGCTGTGCAAAAGATTTTGATCTTGATAAAATCCCAAAAGTTCATTTTTTTTTTAATATTTTATTTTTTCAGCATAACAGTATTCATTATTTTTGCACCGCACCCAGTGCTCCATGCAATCTGTGCCCTCTACAATACCCACCACCTGGTGCCCCCAACCTCCCACCCCCCACCCCTTCAAAATTCTCAGATCGTTTTTCAGAGTCCATAGTCTCTCATGGTTCACCTCCCCTTCCAATTTCCCTCAACTCCCTTCTCCTCTCCATCTCCCCTTGTCTTCCATGCTATTTGTTATGCTCCACAAATAAGTGAAACCATATGATAATTGACTCTCTCTGTTTGACTTATTTCACTCAGCATAATCTCTTCCAGTCCCGTCCATGTTGCTACAAAACTTGGGGATTCATCCTTTCTTTCTTTCTTTTTTTTTTTTTTTTACAGCTTTATAAACATATAATTTTATCCCCTGGGGTACAGGTCTGTGAATCGCCAGGTTTACACACTTCACAACACTCACCATAGCACATACCCTCCCCGATATCCATAACGCCACCCCCTCTCCCAACCCCCTCCCCCCATCAACCCTCAGTTTGTTTTGTGAGATTAAGAGTCACTTATGGTTTGTCTCCCTCCCAATCCCATCTTGTTTCATTTACTCTTCTCCTACCCCCTCAACCCCCCATGTTGCATCTCTTCTCCCTCATATCAGGGAGATCATATGATAGTTGTCTTTCTCCGATTGACTTATTTCGCTAAGCATGATACCCTCTAGTTCCATCCACGTCGTCCCAAATGGCAAGATTTCATTTTTTTGATGGCTGCATAGTATTCCATTGTGTATATATACCACATCTTCTTTATCCATTCGTCTGTAGATGGACATCTAGGTTCTTTCCATAGTTTGGCTATTGTAGACATTGCTGCTATAAACATTCGGGTGCACGTGCCCCTTCGGATCACTATGTTTGTATCTTTAGGGTAAATACCCAGCAGTGCAATTGCAGGGTCATAGGGTAGTTCTATTTTCAACATTTTGAGGAACCTCCATGCTGTTTTCCAGAGTGGTTGCACCAGCTTGCATTCCCACCAACCGTGTAGGAGGGTTCCCCTTTCTCCGCATCCTCGCCAGCATCTGTCATTTCCTGACTTGTTAATTTTAGCCATTCTGACTGGTGTGAGGTGATATCTCATGGTGGTTTTGATTTGTATTTCCCTGATGCCGAGTGATATGGAGCACTTTTTCATGTGTCTGTTGGCCATCTGGATGTCTTCTTGGCAGAAATGTCTGTTCATGTCCTCTGCCCATTTCTTGATTGGATTATTTGTTCTTTGGGTGTTGAGTTTGCTAAGTTCTTTATAGATTTTGGACACTAGCCCTTTATCTGATATGTCATTTGCAAATATCTTCTCCCATTCTGTCAGTTGTCTTTTGGTTTTGTTCACTGTTTCCTTTGCTGTGCAAAAGCTTTTGATCTTGATAAAATCCCAAAAGTTCATTTTTGCCCTTGCTTCCCTTGCCTTTGGTGATGTTCCTAGGAAGATGTTGCTGCGGCTGACGTCCAAGAGGTTGCTGCCTGTGTTCTCCTCGAGGATTTTGATGGATTCCTTTCTCACATTGAGATCCTTCATCCATTTTGAGTCTATTTTCGTGTGTGGTGTAAGGAAATGATCCAATTTCATTTTTCTGCATGTGGCTGTCCAATTTTCCCAACACCATTTATTGAAGAGGCTGTCTTTTTTCCATTGGACATTCTTTCCTGCTTTGTCGAAGATGAGTTGACCATAGAGTTGAGGGTCCATTTCTGGGCTCTCTATTCTGTTCCATTGATCCATGTGTCTGTTTTTGTGCCAGTACCATGCTGTCTTGAGATGACAGCTTTGTAATAGAGCTTGAAGTCCGGAATTGTGATGCCACCGACTTTGGCTTTCTTTTTCAATATTCCTTTGGCTATTCGAGGTCTTTTCTGGTTCCATATAAATTTTAGGATTATTTGTTCCATTTCTTTGAAAAAAATGGATGGTACTTTGATAGGAATTGCATTACATGTGTAGATTGCTTTAGGTAGCATAGACATTTTCACAATATTTATTCTTCCAATCCAGGAGCATGGAACATTTTTCCATTTCTTTGTGTCTTCCTCCATTTCTTTCATGAGTACTTTATAGTTTTCTGAGTATAGATTCTTAGTCTCTTTGGTTAGGTTTATTCCTAGGTATCTTATAGTTTTGGGTGCAATTGTAAATGGGACGGACTCCTTAATTTCTCTTTCTTCTGTCTTGTTTTTGGTGTAGAGAAATGCAACTGATTTCTGTGCATTGATTTTATATCCTGACACTTTACTGAATTCCTGTACAAGTTCTAGCAGTTTTGGAGTGGAGTCTTTTGGGTTTTCCACATAGAGTATCATATCATCTGCGAAGAGTGATAGTTTGACTTCTTCTTTGCCGATTTGGATGCCTTTAATTTCCTTTTGTTGTCTGATTGCTGAGACTAGGACTTCTAGTACTATGTTGAATAGCAGTGGTGATAACGGACATCCCTGCCATGTTCCTGACCTTAGCGGAAAAGCTTTCAGTTTTTCTCCATTGAGAATGATATTTGCGGTGGGTTTTTCATAGATGGCTTTGATAATATTGAGGTATGTGCCGTCTATCCCTACACTTTGAAGAGTTTTGATCAGGAAGGGATGCTGTACTTTGTCAAATGCTTTTTCAGCATCTATGGAGAGTATCATATGGTTCTTGTTCTTTCTTTTATTAATGTGTTGTATCACATTGATTGATTTGCGGATGTTGAACCAACCTTGCAGCCCTGGAATAAATCCCACTTGGTCGTGGTGAATAATCCTTTTAATGTACTGTTGAATTCTATTGGCTAGTATTTTGGCGAGAATGTTTGCATCTGTCTTCATCAAGGATATTGGTCTGTAGTTCTCTTTTTTGTTGGAATCCTTGTCTGCTTTTGGGATCAAGGTGATGCTGGCCTCATAAAATGAGTTTGGAAGTTTTCCTTCTATTTGTATTTTTTGGAACAGTTTCAGGAGAATAGGAATTAGTTCTTCTTTAAATGTTTGGTAGAATTCCCCCGGGAAGCCGTCTAGCCCTGGGCTTTTGTTTGTTTGGAGATTTTTGATGACTGTTTCAATCTCCTTACTGGTTATGGGTCTGTTCAGGCTTTCTATTTCTTCCTGGTTCAGTTGTGGTAGTTTATATGTCTCTAGGAATGCATCCATTTCTTCCAGATTGTCAAATTTGTTGGCGTAGAGTTGCTCATAGTATGTTCTTATAATTGTCTGTATTTCTTTGGTGTTCGTTGTGATCTCTCCTCTTTCATTCATGATTTTATTTATTTGGGTCCTCTCTCTTTTCTTTTTGATAAGTCTGGCCAGGGGCTTATCAATCTTATTAATTCTTTCAAAGAACCAGCTCCTAGTTTCATTGATTTGTTCTATTGTTTTTTTGGTTTCTATTTCATTGATTTCTGCTCTGATCTTTATGATTTCTCTTCTCCTGCTGGGTTTAGGGTTTCTTTCTTGTTCTTTCTCCAGCTCCTTTAGGTGTAGGGTTAGGTTGTGTACCTGAGACCTTTCTTGTTTCTTGAGAAAGGCTTGTACTGCTACATATTTTCCTCTCAGGACTGCCTTTGTTGTGTCCCACAGATTCTGAACCGTTGTGTTTTCATTATCATTTGTTTCCATAAATTTTTTCAATTCTTCTTTAATTTCCTGGTTGACCCATTCATTCTTTAGAAGGATGCTGTTTAGTCTCCATGTATTTGGGTTCTTTCCAAATTTCCTCTTGTGACTGAGTTCTAGCTTTAGAGCATTGTGGTCTGAAAATATGCAGGGAATGATCCCAATCTTTTGATACCCGTTGAGACTTGATTTAGGACCAAGAATGTGATCTATTCTGGAGAATGTTCCATGTGCACTAGAGAAGAATGTGTATTCTGTTGCTTTGGGATGAAATGTTCTGAATATATCTGTGATGTCCATCTGGTCCAGTGTGTCATTTAAGGCCTTGATTTCCTTGTTGATCTTTTGCTTGGATGATCTGTCCATTTCAGTGAGGGGAGTGTTAAAATCCCCTACTATTATTGTATTCTTGTCGATGTGTTTCTTTGATTTTGTTATTAATTGGTTTATATAGTTGGCTGCTCCCACGTTAGGGGCATAGATATTTAAAATTGTTAGATCTTCTTGTTGGACAGTTCCTTTGAGTATGATAGAGTGTCATTCCTCATCTCTTATTATAGTCTTTGGCTTAAAATCTAATTGATCTGCTATAAGGATTGCCACTCCTGCTTTCTTCTGATGTCCATTAGCATGGTAAATTCTTTTCCACCCCCTCACTTTAAACCTGGAGGTGTCTTCGGGTTTAAGATGAGTTTCTTGTAGGCAACATATAGATGGGTTTTGTTTTTTTATCCATTCTGATACCCTGTGTCTTTTGATTGGGGCATTTAGCCCATTAACATTCAGGGTAAGTATTGAGAGATATGAATTTAGTGCCATTGTATTGCCTGTAAGGTGACTGTTATTGTATATTGTCTCTCTTTCTTTCTGATCTACTTCTTTTAGGGTCTCTCTTTGCTTAGAGGACCCCTTTCAATATTTCCTGTAGAGCTGGTTTGGTGTTTGCAAATTCTTTCAGTTTTTGTTTGTCCTGGAAGCTTTTAATCTCTCATTCTATTTTCAATGATAGCCTAGCTGGATATAGTATTCTTGGCTGCATGTTTTTCTCATTTAGTACTCTGAATATATCATGCCAGCTCTTTCTGGCCTGCCAGGTCTCTGTGGATAAGTCTGCTGCCAATCTAATATTTTTACCATTGTACGTTACAGACTTCTTTTCCCGGGCTGCTTTCAGGATCTTTTCTTTGTCACTAAGACTTGTCAATTTTACTATTAGGTGACGGGGTGTGGACCTATTCTTATTGATTTTGAGGGGGGTCCTCTGAACCTCCTGGATTTTGATGCTTGTTCCCTTTGCCATATTGGGGAAATTCTCTCCAATAATTCTCTCCAATATACCTTCTGCTCCCCTCTCTGTTTCCTCTTCTTCTGGAATCCCAATTATTCTAATGTTGTTTCGTCTTATGGTGTCACTTATCTCTCGAATTCTCCCCTCGTGGTCCAGTAGCTGTTTGTCCCTCTTTTGCTCAGCTTCTTTATTCTCTGTCATTTGGTCTTCTATATCGCTAATTCTTTCTTCTGCCTCATTTATCCTAGCAGTGAGAGCCTCCATTTTTTATTGCACCTCATTAATAGCTTTTTTGATTTCAACTTGGTTAGATTTTAGTTCTTTTATTTCTCCAGAAAGGGCTTTTATATCTCCCGAGAGGGTTGCTTTAATATCTTCCATGCCTTTTTCAAGCCCGGCTAGAACCTTGAGAATCATCATTCTGAACTCTATATCTGACATATTACCAATGTCTGTATTGATTAGGTCCCTAGCCTTTGGTACTGCTTCTTGTTCTTTTTTTTGTTGTGAATTTTTCCGCCTGGTCATTTTGTCCAGGTAAGAGTTTATGAAGGAGCAAGTAAAATACTAAAAGGGTGGCAACAACCCCCGGAAAATATGCTTTAGCCAAATCAGAAAAGATCCCAAATTGTGAGGGGGGGAGAAATGGGATAAAAAGGGGTTCAAAAAGAAAAAAAAAAACTATTTAAAAACAGAAAGCCGATAAAGAAAAAATATAAAAAGAGGAAAAAAATACATATATATTAGATAAACTATTTAAAAAACGTTAAAAAAGAAAACGGTAAAAGTTAAAAAAATTTAGCAGAAGAAGAGAAAAAGAAAAAGAAAAAAAATTGAAAAAAAAATTAAGTTAACTGCAAGGCTAAAAAATCATGGGGAGAAAGCCATGAGTTCCGTGCTTTGCTTTCTTCTCCTCTGGAATTCCGCCGCGCTCCTTGGTGTTGAAACTACACTCCTCGGTAGGTGAACTTGGTCCTGGCTGGGTTTCCCGTTGATCTTCTGGGGGAGGGGCCTGTTGTAGTGATTCTCAAGCGTCTTTGCCCCAGGCAGAGTTGCACCGCCCTTACCCGGGGCCGCGCTGAGTAATCCGCTCAGGTTTGCTTTCGGGAGCTTTTGTTCCCTGAGCGCTTTCCGTAGAGTTCCGGAGGACGGGAGTGAAGATGTCGGCCTCCCGGTCTCCGGCCCGGAGGAGCCGAGAGCCTGGGGTCCCACTCCTCAGTGCGCCCTCAGAGAACAGCGCCCAATGACTCCCTTCACCCTGGCCTCCAGCCGCGCTCCGAGCTGACCGAGCTTGCGACCGGTTCAAGGCAACCCCGAGCTGAGAGTCACTCCTCGGCTCTATCTCTGTAGCCGGCTTCCCCGCTCCAATACCGGTAAGCTCTGCGACACGCAGACACCCCCAATCCTTCTGCGACCCTGCGGGACCTGAGGCCGCGCTGACCCCACCTGGGCTTCACCCCAGTTAAGCCTCTGGAGCGATGTCCCTCAGCGGAACAGACTTCTAACAGTCCTGATTTTGCTCTGTTGCTCCGCCGCTTGCCAGGAGCCGGCCCCTCCCCCCTCAGTCTATCTTCCCGTTGCTTTGGATTCACTTCTCCGCCAGTCCTACCTTTCAGATAGTGGTTGATTTTCTGTTTCTAGAATTGCTGTTCTTCTTCTCTTCAATCTCCCGTTGGATTTGTAGGTGTTTGCAATCTTTAGATAAGCTATTTAGCTGATCTCCCGCTACCCGAAGTAGTCTCAGCTGCTACTTCTCCGCCATCTTGACTCCTCCCCGCTTGACCCTTCAGTCTTTAGAATCACAATTCGTACTATATCACTAAATACACTATTTCATGTATTCTACTTAAAAAAAAAAAAAACAACATTTCAGTGAAGTAAGGAATGTGGAGATTAAAAATATTCTGGCACCAGCACCTAAATCCTAGACAACCTCTGTGAGGTGCAGTGTATTCGTGTATCAGAGAACCAAGAGTTAATATGAGGGAGAGCTACCCTAGAAGGTGGAGAGCCTAGAAATTCTAACAGAGGAATCTGATCTCATAGCCACAGGTACTTGGGAGCCAGCACAGCTTCTTGAGCAAGGGAATAGCATGAGGGTAGTCACATTTTAGCAGCCAGAGCTCTGCAGGAGGTTGGAACATCATGGTGATCTTGTGCAACCTACTCACTTTAGAGATAAGAAAACCATTATGTAAATAATTCACCAATAGAACCAAAGCTAGCTCCCAAAAACTAAGACACCAAAATATAAACATATTTATAAAGAAGGTTTTGGTTAAAAAAAAAAAAAAACCTGAATAAAATATGCACAGGAAATAGCTTGTATGCCTTGCCATATTTAAAGTTAGGTGACACTGGAATGCCAAGAGCAGTTAAATTTACAAAAACACTGTGGAAGACCTTAACTTGACCCTGCCTGAGAAAAAGTCTCTGATGTTTAACTGTCTTGGCAAAGGTACCCTTAATTCAATGACGTGGGCAGTTTTCAGGACTCTCCAGTCCCAAGAGCTATGTGACATGCATTAGCCATGATCATGGAAGCATAAAGAAAGTAGACAACTAAAGAAGATATTAGGGAACTATAAAAATTCAAGGACTGAAAGTGGCAATGTAAAGTTGCAATGAGCCTATTTTTATTCTTTTTTGGATGACATTTCACTAATATACATAAATTTGCAAATAACACAATAAAAATGCAAATACCCATCTCTGAATTTTTATTAAAACATTGTAAATTTATTATGGTAATAGTAGTTTGAATTAATTTAAACCCATTAATTATTCTAGGGATATACCAGAGATTGTGAGTGGACTTTAAACAACCATTTCCCATTTTTAAATTCGATTTGCAATACTTTAGCGCATATGCAAGATCTTTGGGAATAGTTGATTCCACCCCTTATGCTGTGGGTGGGAGAAGAAAATGGGACAAAATATCAATGGAGTGAAAAAGGGCCATACCTTACTCCTTACCTTTTCAGTAATCCCATAATTACCTCCTGCTCGACAATCTCCAACCCACACAAAATTGTCATCACATTCTTTGAGAATATGAATAAAGAGCCTATGGGAGAGCAGAAACAACCTCAGAAGAGTTGGAGACTAATGGATTGTCCACAGAGTACATCATTGGTTTTTGATGTAGTGTTCAACAATTCATTAGTTTTGTATAATACCCAGTGCTCATCACAACATGTGCCCTCCTTGACGCCCATCATCCGATTACCCCATCCGCCCATGCCCCTACCTTCTGTAACCCTCGGTTTGTTTTCTGGACTCCAGGGTCTCTCATGGTTTTTCTCCCTCTCTGGCTTCTTCTCACTGATGAATTAGTTAGTTAATTCAAGTAACAGTTATTGACAAGTCTATGTAGAATGTATTGGTCACTTTGCTGGAGGTGCAGCCAAAGTCTACTCTATGCAATTTTCATTATACTGTGGTAGAAAAGTATGAAAAAGAACCAAAAAATATGAATAAATTAATTTCAAAAACTAATTAAGCAAACCAGCCAGTTTTGTGATAGAAGATGATGGGTATTATGGAGGGCACGTATTGCATGGAGCACTGGGTGTGGTGCATAAACAATGAATTCTGTTACGCTGAAAAGAAATAAAAAAAAAAAGAAGAAGAAGATGATGGGGATAAAGTAGTAGACCATTCAGCAGGATGATCACAGAGGTCCTAAAGAGATATATTTTACTAAGAACTGAATGAAGAGGAGGCAGATGAATGATAACCAGAGGAGTTGCCATCCTCAGGTGGGGACCACAAATTCAAAGCTTCAAAAGGGAAAGGGCTGGGATCTGATTTGTTAATTTGCTGTTGAATCCACAGGAGCTGGAAATTATGGAGTACATGTTAAGTGCAAGGTTAATAAGTGATGATATCTTTTTTACATTTGGAAATAATAAATAAGGGAGAGTTTTGTTATTTGCAGAGGGTCACGTATACATTTCAGGAAGCTGGAAGTCATAGATGAATCATGTACTTCCTTGAGTTTTGTTATACTTTGTATTTCCATAATATGCTGTTCATTAATTTGATTTATCAATGTGTTCTCAAACCTACAAGCAGTTTTGTCTTATTGATTTCTATTAAATATCACAATTAATTGCTAGTTTCATAATAACCAATGTTAAAATTTTTTACTTGAACTCTGAATGAACACAAAAGTGCTGAAGGCTTGACATAAGAAGATGGAAACATATGGAACTAAAAATTCATGTAGGGGGAAAAAACCAAACATGGGAACAATCTGTTACATAGGCTAAGAACAATATTTATTTATCTATTTATTTTTAAGATTTTATTTATATCTCAGTTAATGTACAGAATAACATTAGTTTAAGGTGTAAACATCTAGTGATTCAACACTTTCCTACAACACCTGGTGTTCTTCCCCACTTCTTTTTTTTTTAATTTTTATTTATTTTTTTAAAGTTTTAAAAATGTCTTTTCAGTGTTCCACACCACACCACGTTCTCTATGCAATATGTGCCCTCCATAATACCCACCACCAGGCTCACCCAACCTCCCACACCGTGCCCCTCCAAAACCCTCCGTTTGTTTCTCAGAGTCCACAGTTTCTCATGATTCGTCTTCCCCTCCAATTCCCCCCAACTCCCTTCTCCTCTCCATCTCGCCATGTCCTCCATGTTATTCCTTATGCTCCACAAATAAGCAAAACCATATGATAATTTACTCTCTCTGCTTGACTTTTTTCACTCAGCATAATCTCTTCCAGTCCTGTCCATGTTGATAGAAAAGTTGGGTATTCATTCTTTCTGATGGAGGCATAATACTCCACAGTGTATATCGACCACATCTTCCTCACCCATTCGTCCATTGAAGGGCATCTTGGTTCTTTCCACAGTTTGGTGACTGTGGCCATTGCTGCTATGAACACTGGGGTATGGATGGCCCTTCATTTCACTGCATCTGTATCTTTGGGGTAAATACCCAGTAGTGCAATTGCCAGGTCCTAGGGAAGCTCTATTTTTAATTTCTCAAGGAATCTCCACACTGTTTTCCAAAGTGTCTGCACCAGCTTGCATTCCCACCAAGAGTGTAAGAGGGTTCCCCTTTCTCCACAACCTTTCCAACACACGTTGCTTACTGTCTTGTTCATTTTGGCCCTTCTAACTGGTGTCAGGTGGTATCTCAATGTGGTTTTGATTTGAATCTCTCTGATCACTAGTGATGATGAACATTTTTTCATGTGTCTGTTAGCCATTTGTATGTCTTCACTGGAGAAGTGACTGTTCATGTCTTCTGCCCATTTTTTGACATGATTATCTGTTTTGTGTGTGTTGAGTTTGAGGAGTACCTTATAGATCCTGGATATCAGCCCTTTGTCTGTATTGTCATTTGCTAATATCTCCTCCCATTCTGTGGATTGCCTCTTTGTTCTGTTGACTGTTTCCTTTCCTGTACAGAAGATTTTGATCTTGATGATGTCCCAAAAATTCATTTTCGCTTTTGCTTCCTTGAGAAGTATTTATTTAAATCACATGATGAATATTTTTACCACCTAGGTTTTTGTTAGAACAAATTTACAATATTCCTAAAGAATTATGGAATGTGTTTACTTGCAAAATAAGTAAAACAAGGTAATACTGTATTTCTGGAAAGGCTACAAGTGCTTTCCTCTTTGCAAACTTCCCACTTGGTTAGGTAGACTTATTTAAAATCCTTGAAGTGAGTCGCGGTGCAGATCCTCTTGGCAAACATAGAGAGTGTTTTTTACTGAGTGTGTCATTCTACTACTTTGGCAATTTCACATTTGTTACCATAGCAAAATCTCAAATTACTTTTTGTTCTACCTAAATCGCAGTACATAAATAAAAAATATCATAGACTGTTTTGCCTAAAACTTAGAGTTAACTTGAAGTAGTGACTTTCCGTTTAAAAGAAAATACGTTTTACCAGTACCAACATCCAATTTTCTTTAATCACCTCTCCCCAGTGCCTAGTCTTTCCATTGCTAATGTATTTCCCACTTGTAACTATTGACAAACTTTTTGCAGTTCATGACTGAAATTACTTTCAGGGACCACAACAATTTTAACTTTGTGTTTGCTTCATTTATTACTGAAAATAAATTTCATTAAATATTTAAAAATATCCTTATATTATATCATAATCTACATGGAAAAGGTATAATCCTGAGGCCAAATGGTTTATTAACTAGATCGAAAAGTCAGGTAATAGAAATGGAAGAAATTCACTGAAGTTTATTCCACTGGGTTATAAAATCATAAAAGCAGGTACATCTTGGTTACAAATTATTGTATAATTCCCTTCAGTTTGCAGAGGTCTTATCTAAATTTAGCAGGTACTGGGGTGCCTGGGTAGCTCAGTGGGTTAAAGCCTCTGCCTTCGGCTCAGATCATGATCCCAGGGTCCTGGGATCGAGCCCTGCATCTAGCTCTCTACTCCGCAGGGAGCCTGCTTCTCCCCCCTCTCTCTCTCTGCCTGCCTCTCTGCCTACTTGTGATTTCTCTCTCACTGTCAAATAAATAAAATCTTAAAAAAAAATTTAGCAGGTACTTTGTAACTTTTGTTCAGTGAGTGATTTAATTGGCAATCATTGGAAAGGCAAGGTAGAAAAGAGAGATAAGGGTTTGCAAGACCTGAAGATGTTGATTAAAAAAGAAGCAAAATTGGGGGTTCCTGGGTGGTGATGTCTTGGTTTTGGCTGAGGTCGTGATCTCAGGGTCATGAGATGGAGCCTTGTGTCAGGCTCCACACTCAGTGGGGTGTCTGCTTAGGACTTTTTCTTCCTCTCCCTCTGTTTCTGCCTCACCACCGCCTCTTTCTCTCTCTCCTTCTCTCAAATAAATAAATAAATCTTAAAACAAAATAAGCACAACTGAATTGGTCTGAGAAATAAGGAGCTTAGAAATTGTCACTCCATCCCAACAACTAAAAAGCTGAATAAACTGAAAAATAAGCAATTCTCCTTAGATATTTCAGAGAGTGAGTTCATGGACAAACCACTGCTTCTAAAACTGGAGAGACAGACAGGCAGATACAGGAATTACAACTTTCCAGAGCAGAAACTTCCACAGAAACCAGTCCTGGGGTTGGGAAACCTGAGCCGTAATTAGTGAATTGCTTGGAGGTTTAGTGTGGATATGACTCTCATAAGAACTCTAAGTGGGGAAAAGCCCCACAAAACAAAAACAAACTCCAAGGGGACCCAGCCATAGGGGGCCTCTATACATTTGTGAGTTTTACCTCCAGGGGTTCTACCAGGTCCTCATAGTTAATAGTGGAGAAAAATTTCCTCATGCCTCTAGCAGGAGAAAGGGAAACATAACCATTTATCTATATAAGAACACCTCAAGATGCTGATGGAAAGTATCGATGAGCAAAAGAACGGGAGAAAGTCTCCTTATTCATGCATAAAAAGATTCAATATGGTCAAGATGCAGGTTCTTCACAAATTGGGTCTGTAGATTCAAGACAATCCCAGTCAAAATCTCATCAAGTTAATTTATGGATATCAGCAAACTGATTCTAAATTTACTTGAAAGAAGAAGACCAACAATAGCCAACATATTAAAGGAGAGGAACAAAGTCCAAACACAGATAATACTCTTTGTATGAAAGGAAAGGCATTTAGGAGCCTGTAGTTGGGAAGATGAAATAGCCTGGAGATGCCCTCTTTTCTCTTTCAACGATAAGTTTATAGAAATAATAAATAATAGATAAATTAACAGAGATATCAGAATGAGACACATTTGTTCCCGAGGGTGCAAAATTTAAGGAGTCACTCACTTACAGAGTCACTCACTTACAGACTTACAGAGTCTGTTTACAGAAAACAAAATCTAGATACAGATGGCCAGTTTTGTCATGACAAATTTGCAACCATTTGTCCAGCAAATCAATTTTTATTTTGTACTTATAGATTTTCAGTTAAATTTCCAAACTCTGTTACAATTTCACTTTCCTCATTTTCATTGTTTATTCATCCAAACGTGTTTATTGAGTTCCTACCTAATGTGTCATGGGCTAGGCAATTGATTATATATTGGTGAAGAAAACAGAAAAGATGACTGCCCTTTTGGAGTTAATGATAAATGAGAGATCAAGAGACAATTAACATGCACATAACTAAGTTAATAAGGACTTATCATTGTGGTAAGGACAATAAAAGAAACAAACACGATGCAGGAATGTCTATTATTACTGGTTCATGTTAGAGAAAATAATGATCATCTCCAAGACCTAAGATATAGTGGGGGATCAACCACTAGAAAAACTTTGGGAATGCAGTGTGGTTGAGGAAAATTCCTGCCTGAAGTCCCAAAATATTTCTTTGAGTGTTAAATATTAAAGTTAAAAATGAAGGGGCGCCTGGGTGGCTCAGTGGGTTAAGCCACTGCCTTCGGCTCAGGTCATGATCTCAGAGTCCTGGGATCGAGCCCCCCATCGGGCTCTCTGCTCAGCGGGGAGCCTGCTTCCTCCTCTCTCTCTGCCTGCCTCTCTGCCTGCTTGTGATCTATCTGTCAAATAAAAAAAAAAAAATCTTTAAAGTTAAAAATGAAATAAAAAATAGGAAGATATTTTTTCAAGCATGTAGAATAAAAACAAACCACATTTGGTCATACCACAAAGATACTACTAATGAAGTTATTTCTTTCTTTCTAGTTTTGTCCCATGCCAGCTTTAGTAAAATTCGTATTACTCCTTGACTACTCTTCTTCTGCTCCTGTCTTTCTTCTTTCTCTTCCTTCTCCTACTCTTCCTTTTTATTCTTACATATTTAAGATTGATCTAATTTTTTTTTAAAGATTTTATTTAATTCTTTCACAGAGAGAGATCACAAGTAAGTAGAGGCAGGCAGAGAGAGAGAGAGGGAATCAGGCTCTCCGCTGATCAGAGAGCCCGATGCGGGACTCGATCACAGGACCCTGAGATCGTGACCTGAGCCGAAGGCAGTGGCTTAACCCACTGAGCCACCCAGGCGCCCCAAGATTGATCTAATTTTAATTTCTTCTCATTTAAAGCTACTCTTGAAGGGGCATCTGGGTGGCTCAGTTGTTGAGTTTTGGCTCAGGTCATGATCTTTTCATTCCTGGGATCCAGTCCAGAAATGGGCTCTGTATTCAGCAGGGAGTCTGCTTGAAAATTCTCTGCCTCTGCCCATCCCACCCCACTTTCTCTCTCTCTCTCTCTCTCACACACACACACACACGCACACACTCTTTCTTTCTAAAATAAACAAATCTTTAAAAAAATAAAGCTACTCTTGGATATTTTAAGTTTTTGTTGCTGTTGTGAATGAGGTCTGGTCTCTATGTTCCTTTTCATAATCTATGTAGTCTTGATGTTTCACTGCAGAGAAATTTTAAACATAGAGAAAATTCTAAGGAGTAAATAAAAATCTCTCAGAATATGTTACCTGGTTAATATTTGCAGCATATTTCAGGTTTATGTTTATATTTATAAAATCAAGCATTTTTGTTGGTCATATGTAATGATTACATTTTGTAACTATCATTTACTTATGTAAAAGAAATTATTGAGTTTTTCTATATCTAGCTTGCATATGGCATTATCTATTGTATCTAATTACTAACACTTAATTAAATGCTTTATCTTCATCTATTGAAATAATTGTTATTTTCACATTTCACCAATTGATGAATAAGAGTAGATTTATGTATTTTTTTGGAACAGGAATGCCCGTGTGTTCCTGGAACAGAATTTATCTATTCATGGTATGTTACTTCTCTTTATTTTGTGTCAATTTACATACATACAATACAAAATTTACTACAATGGCTCATTCCATATGCCTTATATATCAAAATTCTTCCTCTACTTATGAGAAAATCCTCTGGTAGAAAATAATAATTCTTCCATTTTCATCAATTTATTTCAAGGATTGTTATTTCTTTGACTTTTCCATATCTCACTCTGAAGTCCACTTATACATTAAAAACATAATAATATACTTTTAGCCATTTTAATAACAGAATTGCATAGAATTCACTATTATGAAGAGTGGTGTGCTAGCAAATGTTTATCTGTTGATTCTTCAGAACAGCAACAACAAAAAGAAGCCATAATTTGTAACATTCGTTTGCTTCCATGGTGCAAATACTCCCACCGTGGTCTGTTTCAGGCTACCAATATGACATCACAACACAGCTATGAGACTTTCAGTAAGCTGTAGAATCCAGCTGTAGCACACTACTGGAACTGATGGTGCAGACATTAGTCATTGAGATGGCTGAATATAAGAAAAGTCTTATAGTCTTAATATCTATAAATGAAGATGGCCTCATGCAATAAGATAGGATTGTCCGTATTTATATGAATAATTCAAGAAGGTTTTGAAGGCTTGCCCACTCAACATATTGCAGTAAAAAAGTACTGGAACCAGAGAGGAAGACCTAGACATCAGTTTAAGGCTAGTAGTTAAAAATCTGAGCAAGCAACCTAATTTTCTGGTCTTCATGGTCTCCATATTAAAGAGAGAGAGAGAGGGAAAGAGAGAGAGATTGTATGTGTGTATGTGTAAGTGTGTGTGTGTGTGTGTGTACATATACATATATGTGTGTGTGTATTTAAGTCCAAGTGTCTGTGAATGAGACATAAACATCTTCATTCCCTCATAAACTGTACCAATTAACCATTTCCCAACTGTTACAGAGATTATAACTGCCTTTCAAGATCATTCTCAGGTCCCTAAGACCTTTATCAAGCCTTTTCTGACTATATTAAATTTTCATCTTTATTCATTTTCTTCTTTTTAATTCCTATATTCACTTTCCCTATTATACAATGCAGCATGTGTGTATGTATCATTTGCATTATTCACAGCTTCAATATGTTCTGATCTTTCCTTTTCAGACAGATTTAAACCCTTTACTGTTTTGAATCATAAAGCCCGCAAATATTTATCATATTGCCACACATATAACAGTTGTCCAATTAGCAACTGTTCACTGTGTATGATAATAAAATAGAACAGTAAACTTGAAAGAGTAAGAAAGTAAGGAAGTAAAAATAAATTTTTGTTCAATGTCAGCTTAGACCTGTGGTGGTATTTTTGAACTTGAATTATTACCCTGTTTATTATTGATTACTTATTGCAACAATGTCTGACAAATTATTATACTTATCATTTATTAAAAGCTTCCTACATCGCCAAGAACACTACTAGGAGCTTTTACTATCTTTTTCATCCTTACACTAATTCCAATAAGATAGGTCATTTCATCCCTTACTTTTGAAACAAGGAAGTTATACTTTAGAGATATTACCATGTTCAAGGTTATAAAGCTTAAATGATAGATCCAGGAATCAAATCCAGTTGTGTCTGACTCCAAAGCCCATGTCTTAAAGTACTACCTCACAAGAAGAAAAAGTGTGTTCCAGATGTTCACATTGAAATTAAGAATATATTCAAATTTATAAAAAAGAGAAATGAATTGCTCTGCATCTAAATTATACTAATGATTGGCCATATAGGAAATCATAAGAGAGCTACTTAAATTTAACCTTACCCTAGAAAGAACTCGAATTCTAGCCACCAGACTCAATCAGCCATTAAGAATGCCAGGTGATGTGCCCATAAAAATGATTCATGCACCCTCTTTCTGGAAACAGCATTCCATTGGGGCAAATCAAAGCCATGAGCTACTGAGGACACTCTACATGAACTAAAAACCACTGAGGTTTACTTTTATTTTTTTATTGTGATTTTTAAAGGCACTTGGCAAACGTTGCAGGAAGTTCTGTACAAGAAGGCAAACAATAATAATGGGGGGAAATTGGGTATCATACATGAATGGACTTCTGAAGGATCTCTGGTATTAATTTTCCTTTTATTCCATTTTATAAGTTTTAATTAAGGTTGGCAATAAAACAATTTTCTGGAAAATGTGTTACTTTAAATTCTAACCAAAAATACTTGGAAGAAAAATAAAATAAATATTGTAATAAGATCACACATAAACAAACACTTCAAACCCCTAGAATTATATTATGCTTAGTTACTTTTCACAAACAAAGACTTTGGATACTCATAAGATTAGCACTGAAGTTTATTGGTTCCCAATTTTTGATACTTGGAGCTAACAGAAACGATGGAGCTAGGTTCACATTTTTAAGTTGCTCAACTTGCCTAGACACATCAGTTATTCAAAGAAGTATTTGTTAAATGAATCAATAAACCTCTGTGAATACATATATATGTATATGTATATACATACATATATATATATGTATGCCTATGGACACATATGCATGTACATATATTCATATTGCTAGTGTTTCACATAGCAATAGTTATAAACACATATATACAGTCAGGTGTGTGTGTGTGCACGCGCGCATGTGTGTGTGTTATTGAAATATAGGGCCTGAGTAAGAAATAGTCCAAATCCCTGGCTATGGTATACTCTGTGTCATAGGAGAATAACAGATTTTAGAAGCAAGCACACTTGGCTTTGAACCCTGATTCTGCCGTTAACCACTCTTTAGCCTTGGGCAATCTCTCTGATGTTTCTAAGTCCCCGTTGTCATCTGTTAGTACACAGTAATGCCACTTTTTCAGATTTTCCAATTCGTTGGCATGAGGATTTCAAATATGAAATATAAAATAATCCAGGTGACCCCAACATTTTAGTGCTATGTGGTCTTAAGTTTTAGATTCACTTCTGAAATATTTCAACATTTCAATAAAGCTATGTGGGGCTTCAATTCTCAAGTAGGCACCATCTTTCAAGAAGGATATGATGCTTGTGATTCCTTCTATAATGACATTTTTAATGCAATAGATATATGATTATGAGAAGAAAAAGGCAAATACTGAATCTATGGATGAGTATAGCTGAAATATTTGCACTTCAGAATTTTAATATAGATGATTGTCTTATAGACTGGATATATATTGTTTGTGTGAAGATTCATGTAACTTGCTTGGTTCTTCAGTTAGCATACAACCTATTAAGATCAGATATAATTTCCTTTTATTTTTTTAAATATTCATGAACTAATCAAGTTGTTTTCCTGATACAGTTTAGGTTGCTTCTATTTTCCTGATAAAGTGTAATTCCAGACTTTCTAGCAAATGAAGTTGACTTGGAGAGAAATTAAATGTATAATTCAACAAGAAAATAAATCTTTTTTTTTTTAAGATTTTATTTATCTATTTGACAGACAGAGATCACAAGTAGGCAGAGAGGCAGACAGATAGAGAGAGAGGTGGAAGCAGGCTCCCTGCAGAGCAGAGAGCCCGATGTGGGGCTCGATCCCAGGACACTGGGACCATGACCTGAGCTAAAGACAGTGGCTTAACCCACTGAGCCACCCAGGCACCCCATAGATTTTGGCTTTCTTATCCTATATTTTGAATGTATAAATAAACAAAGGTTAAATATGGCAAATTAGACCCAAATGCTTTAGGTTGAACTTTCTGCCACTTCCTATGATGCAAAATCCTCTCACTCTTTGATGTCAGCCTCAACTTTAAGTAGTTACTCCATTTCCTTATTTCCTCCAACTTGCTGTCTTAAAGACACTGCTTCCTCTGCAGTCCCCTTAAGGAAGTCATTTACAAAACACAGATTCCACTTCAGACTAATTCTCACCTATGAGCTTGTGAAATCCCTTTTTATTTCCCCACCTATATTGCCCTCCTTGCTTGTTTCTGGAGAGTATTAACTTGTCTTATGAAATCCACATTCAGGGAAGACTTTAGTTCGTGGCCCACAGACTCCGTCATTCCTGCTGCATCTCAGTGTGAATAACATCTTCTCCAGTATCACTCATCCATCTAATCACACCTTCTTGCAGTCACCCTAATGCCCCCTGACTCCTCCACTTCCATTGGAAACTTCCCATCTTCCAACCCCAACATACTAACTTCCAGACTGCTTAACTATTTTTCTTTCTTTGGCCTCACTGAGCTTCTCCATTCATAGGTTTCTCATTTTTCTCATTACCCATCACCACCTCCTTCCTTTACTTCCTTCTATATTTGGCTTAGACTCCATATTCCCCTATTTCAGTCACTGTCTTCCAAACCTGAAACTCTTTGCCTCTATCATAATGAGCCCAACTGTTCTACACGTGTCTACCTGGGCAAGTGACCATTGTTGAGGGAGACCACACAACCAGATTGGAATGAGACTCTCCACAATTTTTGTCCACCAAAATAAACACTACTTAAATTTTAAGTGACATTTTCCTATTTGGCTAATTGTCTTACATTCCACAATAAAAATTTCAGTTCTTTCCCAGTTTCTGCAGATTCCCAGTTTCTCCCACTTCACCATACCAAGCAGTTTCAGAAGTCTCTTACTTTCCATAGGAAGTAAAAGCCAGCATTCTGGAACTCCTTCAACCTCCATCTGCTAAACATAAATACCTCTCTGAATCACCAGTCATCCTCCTTTTTCCCACATTTAAAATGGAGAAAACAGGGGTGGCTGGGTGGCTCAGTGGGTTAAAGCCTCTGCCTTTAGCTCAGGTCATGATCGCAGGGTCCTGGGATCCAGCCCTGCATCTGGCTCTCTGCTCAGCAGGGAGCCTGCTTCCCTTCCTCTCTCTCTGCCTGCCTCTCTGCCTACTTGCGATCTCTGTCAAATAAATAAATAAATAAATAAATAAATAAATCTTTTTTAAAAATGGAGAAAACATTCTCAAGAGATGCCTAGTGTTTCCATTTTCTTTACATTTCTTCACTCTTTAACGCACTCCAATCCAATTTATTGAATTAAAAGTGGCAGAACCATTTCTATAAAAAACTATATTGGCTAAGGAAACCTTTGGAATCTCAATTTAATATGTTACTTAATTTCTCAGTAGTATGACCCTGTGTTCCAGAATACACTCCTATCAGTTTTCTTCTTACCATTCCTTTACTACTTAGCCTTGTCTCTTCACATTTTTTATCTACAAGATCTCTAAATATCATAGTTCTTAAGTATTTTCCTACTTTCTTCTCTTAGCCTAACCTCCCCACACACATCCATTTCCAGAACATCAGTCAGTAGCTATAAACTGAAAGTTTTTGATTTTATACATTGAGCCAAGACTTTTTTTTTTTGAGTTATAGATCTACACAATTATTTGCCTACTTGACATTTACACTTGGACTTTTAGAAGCATTTCACATTTTATTTTTTTTTAAAGATTTTATTTATTTATTTGACAGACAGAGATCACAAGTAGGCAGAGAGGCGGGCAGAGAGAGAGAGAGGAGGAAGCAGGCTCCCTGCAGAGCAGAGAGCCCGATGTGGGGCTCGATCCCAGGACCCTGGGATCATGACCTGAGCCGAAGGCAGAGGCTTAACCCACTGAGCCACCCAGGTGTCCCAACATTTCACATTTTACACAGTGCAAACTGAACTCATGATTACTTATTCCCCTAAGTCTTCTTGTTTTCCATAATGTCCCATACAGGAGGACTCCAAACAGTTCCTCAAGTCAGAAATATGGAAGTCTTTCTTGACACTGTTTCCCCAAACAACATTATTATGTCTTACTATTCTACTTCCCCATCACTGGAAGTCATCATTTCTCCCCTACTCATCTATCTCCTGAACTACTGCAATAACTTTGCAAATAGTTTGCTTTTATTCAAATTTTTGTCTCATTAATGGAGTAACAATTGAAGGAATGTATGAGTTATTCCAATTATCACTGTTGGAACAATTTACATCTTACCTAGACATTAATTCTTACTCTCAAATCAGGGACCAATTTATTTCTTTGGACACTTAACATATATTATAGCCCTAGACCCTCCTTTTCTTGATATTATGTAACAATAGGGATGATTACTAAATTAACTCATGAAGTTCTTCCCTCTCATATGTTCACACACTCTGTATAGTGAGAGACAAACCTGGACATTTGTGTAGTACCAGGATGGAGGTATTGGCATTTGCTAAGGTCCATTGCTGTAAGGTTTAGAATAACCTCTTCTTCTATGAGAGAAAGAAGAGATGTAAGACCAAGATTAGGGAATTAGTCTAGTGGAAACTGCAGGTGAAACAAACCAAAATATCCTTTCACGTAAATTCTAGCTCGGCTTCTCACTGTCAGGGTTTCCATATAGGTTTATGGAACTTATGGTTATTTGTCATTTCTGTAGAGATGCTAGAATTCTCAGCTGGAGCAGGATTTAGCAGTTTGACGATTTTGAAATTTGCCTATCTCTGGGTAATTCTTTGGACGATGGTCCTGTTTTACCTAGTCCTCACTCCCTGTAAAAATGGAGGCATCTCTGAGATACATGCCTGGTGCTTGTGTCCTTGATTCCTGCTGATACTTTTGGTACTAAGTTCTTGCTAGGCTGGTTTTCCATTTCATGGTACCACCTAATTTCTATGTCTTTATTATTGTTTTCTTTCCTGATCCTGGAGCGGTTGGCTTTATTCATTTTCTTATGGAGCGTATGTTCCCACATGTAGGGCTCATGGAATTGTGTGTCTGTTTCTTTTGATCTGATTAAGATGATACTAACCCAATATAGAAAATTTGGAAGGTCTCCTAAAGCATTCTGTCACAAGCCATACAGCAAGAATATACATATATATTCACAGTCACATAGAGGACTAGCATTGAATTGAGGTAAAAATGTTAAAATCTTGGATTTCAGGAAGATTTTGAAATCACTTGATGCTTTGATAAATAAATATACTGATACAAAATCTGATATCTCATTATTACTGGTACTTTTTTTTTTCAGTCTTCACAACATTTTATTTCCTGACAATGTTGACATTTAAAGTATCATTGGATCTTTCTTTAGATTTAGCTTCACACATAGTTAACACTCTAGGAAAGCCTTTCAGTGTCTTATAATGAGTCTAGTAGTACTTGATTCTGGGCCGATGGCTTTTTCATTAAGACACTGTTAAGACTATGGTGCCAATGTCTTTGTTTTGCTTTTTTAAAAAAATTATTTATTTTTTTATTACTGCTACTTTTTGACCAAATGAAATAACTATGAATTTAACCTGTGAAGGGGAGAAAAGACTCACTTGGTAACCTGGTCAATATGCAGGTTATAAAATCATAATAATATTGTTCATATTTTATTAAAATATTTTTCAAAATTAATTCATTATCTATCTACCAATTTTTTATTTAAATTTCTGTTAATTAGCATACATTGTAACAATAGATTCAGGTGAAGAATTTAGTGATTGATTACTTACATACACCACCTGGTGTTCATCACAAGTGGCCTCCTTAATCACCATTACCTATTTAACCCATTCCTCCCACTCACCTCCCCACTGGTAACCATCAGTTTGTTCTGTATAGTTAAGAGCATATTTCTTGGGTTTCTTTCTTTATCTCTTTGACTGAATACAAACAGTCTACACTTTACAAAGATGGGCTCTGTATTTAAATAGAGTCTAAAATTTAAAATACACATAAAGTGGAATACCAAGATCCAAAGCAAAGTCATATAGTCCAATGCATAAAAAAGAAATTCAAATAATGCAAAAGGAAGTGAAGGAATCTAGAAAACAAGTTGATACTGTGTTGTTATATAAAGGATGAAAGAATATTTTAACTGAATCCTACAGTGACACTTTAGAGAAATTTAGGTTAACATGGAATATTTGTTAATGGGAGAACTTATTTGGGGCCAAGGTTTATTTATTGAAGGAATGTTGATCCTCCTGTTAAATACTCATATTCCTCAGCTGATATGGCATAAACTTACTGGGTTTATTCCATGCATTTTTTAATAGAATAAAATGTACTCTTTTTTTCTGCCCCACCAGGCCAGATCCCAAACAGGTATTAAAATCCAAGTAATGAAGTAAGTCTCCTTCTGATGGAATTAACACAGACTTTAGCCAACTCCCTCTTTTATATTTTTCTGCCAAGATCTGCTTCCTCAATTAAAAAGGACTCACCTATTTCTTGGGGTAAATTATGTTTCCTCTCCTACTTTATGACTAGGACTAACTGAACATTGTGCAAAATATTCCAAATGGAGCTTACAACGTGAACACCGCTTTGGAGCTACACCAGCTTTTCCTCAATATTAACTGCTCTTTGAATTGTCTAATTCTTCAAATTGCAGTTTGAATTATGGTTATTTTAGACCTACAGATGGAAAAATTCAGATGTTTCACACAGGGGTTTGGAGAATTAATTTTCCAAGCTAAAAAGATTTACTGTATCCTAGAAGAGGAAATACATTAATGGTTTTGTGTGGTTTAATAAGACCCAAAGAGGGGAAATGAGTAACTATGTATAGTCTCAAAGGAATAGTCTTAAACATTATAGTTTGATTTCCAATTTCCTCAATAGTTTAACTTGCTTTATCTTTCAGCCACTTATCAAAAAAGCCAATATCTAATCCATTCACTGGACTTTGTCTTTGGGCCCCGTGGTTGGGAGAAAGTAGTAGCCCTGTCATCTTCCTTGTGAATCTCAGAGCTGCTTCACTGGAATTCAGTAATGGTTCCGAGTTCATTTTACTTCTTTAAGGCACAAAGTAGGATATAAAAGGGGCCATGCCTCCCTCTCAATGGAATTTTTAGTGAATAGTTCAAATACCGCCCTAATTTGTGCTTTCTTTCTGCCCTTGGAGCAATGACACAAGAACAGGGAAGACTCTGTAACTTGATTTCGTTAAACCATGGGAGAAGAGCTCATGACTGACCTCATAACCCTTTGTTGTTGTTGTTTTAAAGATTTTATTTATTTATTTGACAGACAGAAGTCACAAGTAGGCAGAGAGGCAGGCTCCCTGGCGAGCAGAGAGCCCAATGCGGGACTCAATCCCAGGACTCCGGGGTCATGACCTGAGCTGAAGACAGAGGCTTTACCCACTGAGCCACCCAGGTGCCCCTATTTATTTATTTTTAAAGTTTGTATTTGTTTATTTATTTATTTATTTGCAAGTGAGAGAAAGCAAAATCAGGGGGTGCCACAGGCAGAGGGAAAAGTGGGTTTCCCAGGAGCAAGGAGCCTGACATGGGACTCAATGCCAGGACTCTGGGATCATGACTTGAGCCACAGGCAGATGCTTAACCAACTGAGCTACTCAGGTGTCCCCATGTTCTTGATTTAAAACAAGCATACAAAACAAAGACTCTTACTGGAAAAGAGCAAGGAGAAAACCATGAGAGTCAAGCAAAAGTTTGATATGTTCCTTAACAACTTTAGAAAATATTTTTCACTGTTGAAAGTGTGCAATGATAAATTGGGGCTTTGCTTAAGTAATTCTGAAATATATTTACATACATTTACACAGAGGATCTCTAGAGAGATCTGGTGATCACAAAGCTAAGGTTTCAATTTAAATAGGAATTCAAGTTCAGTGACTCATTTGGCCTACTTTATTTTGATTTCTACTGTCATTTTATATCTTGTTTTTCATGAAACACCTCTATTTATGCCTTATTTAATTATTAATGGTGTTCTGTTTTCCTCTCCCAAGTGTCTCTATTTGAGCATAACCATATGGTCACCCTACTTAAGTACATACCCAGATACAGGAGAAGAACTGCTTTCACCCTATGGAGTTGCTAGGAAAATGTGAGGTTCAGCCTCAGATCTCTTGGAAGAGAATGTTGTGTTAGTCTGAAGTTAGCTCTTATAGTTACAGAAAAGGAAATGTGCAAGGTTTTATACTCAGTGTCTTTAATACACTATCATACATCAATTAAAAGTTTGCTGAACATGCCACATACCTTGGTCAGCCCTTTTCTTCCCAGCAATTTTGTTACTTTCTTTAAATAGGGAAACGATGCCATTAATGAAAATGAAGTCTAAAACCATATTTGGCACTGGCATCTCTGTATTCCTACTCCACGGAGCATTAACAGAGGGCCAAAAACAAATAAACAAATAAAAACAACAACAACAGGTGCCTGGGTGGCTCAGTGGGTTAAAGCCTCTGCCTTCAGCTCAGGTCAGGATCCCAGGGTTATTTTATTAAAAAATAAAAATAAAATAAATAAATGAATCAAGAACAAGGAGGTGTACTTTCTGAAAAAAATATACTCTTAGGTATACAGCTGCATGAATATTCCCACCACATCATCAAGATATAGCATATATCCATATGACAAATTTTCTTTATTTTCTTTAGCAGTCATTTTCTTCTGCCCAAAGTCAGAAACTGGCAACTATTTATCTATACCTTTTCTAGAATGTTATAGAAATGAGATTATATAGTATGTAACTTTTAGAGGCTGGCTTCTTTCACTTTGCATAATACAATTGAGATTTGTCTATGTTATTGCATGGATCAGTAGTTCATTGTGTTTTTATTAATCTTTCTTCTGAGCAGTATCCCACTGTATAACAGTATCACAGATTATCCACTCACCAGTTGAAGGGCATTTGTGTACATCAAAAGAAAGCTGGGGTGGCAATCCTTACTCAGATAAATTAGATTTTAAGCCAAAGACTATAATAAGAGATGGGGAAGGACACTATATCATACTCAACAGGTCCGTCCAACAAGAATATCTAACAATTTTAAATATCTATGCCCCTAACATGGGAGCAGCCAACTATATAAACCAATTAATAACAAAATCAAAGAAACACATTGACAATAATACAATCACAGTCGGGGACTTTAATACCCATCTCACTGAAATGGACAGATCATCTAAGCAAGAGTTCAACAAGGAAATAAGGGCCTTAAATGACACACTGGACTAGATGAACATCACAGATATATTTAGAACATTCCATCCCAAATCAACAGAATACACATTCTTCTCTAGCACACATGGAACACTCTCCAGAATAGATCACATCCTGGGTCACAAATCAGGTCTCAACCAGTATCAAAAGATTGGGATCATTCCCTGCATATTTTCAGTCCACAATGCTCTGAAGCTAGAACTCAATCATAAGAGGAAAGTTGGAAAGAACCGGAATACATGGAGGCTAAAGAGCATCCTATTAAAGGATGAATGGGTCAACCAGGGAATTAAAGAAGTGAAAAAATTCATGGAAACAAATGAAAATGAAAACACAACTGTTTAAAATCTGTGGGACAGCAAAGGCGGTCCAGAGAGGAGAGTATATAGCAATTCAAGCCTTTTTCAAGAAACAAGAAAGGTCTCAAATACACAACCTAACCCTACACTTAAAGGAGCTGGGGAAAGAACAGCAAAGAAAGCCTAAACCCAGCCAGGGAAGAGAAATAATAAAGATCAGAGCAGAAATCAATGAAATAGAAATTTAAAAAAAAAAAAACCAGTAGAAGAAATCAATGAAACTAAGAACTAGTTCTTTGAAAGAATTAATATGATTGATAAATCCCTGGCCTGACTTATAAAAAAGAAAGAGAAAGGACCCAAATAAATAAAATCATCAATGAAAGGGAAGAGATCACAAGCAACGCCAAAGAAATACAAACAATTATAAGAACGTATTATGAGCAACTATACATCAGCAAATTTGACAATCTGGAAGAAATGGATGCATTCCTAGAGACGTATAAACTACCACAACTGAACCAGGAAGAAATAGAAAACCTGAACAGACCCATAATCAGTAAGGAGATTGAAACAGTCATCAAAAATCTCCCAACAAACAAGAGCCCAGGGCCAGATGGCTTCCCAGGGAAATTTTACCAAACATTTAAAGGAGAATTAATACCTATTCTCCTGAAAATGTTCCAAAAAAAAAAAAAAAAAGAAGAAGAAGGAAAACTTCCAAACCCATCTTATGAGGCCAGCATTACCTTGATCCCAAAACCAGACAAAGACCCCATCAAAAAACAGAATTATAGACAAATATCCTTGATGAACACAGATGTGAAAATTCTCACCAAAATATTAGCCAATAAGATCCAAGAGTACATTAAAAGGATTATTCACCATGACCAAGTGGGATTCATTCCAGGGCTGTAAGGATGGTTCAACATCCACAAATCAATCAATGCGATACAATATATAAATAAGAGAAAGAACACGAAATATATGATACTTCCAATAGATGCTGAAAAAGTATTTGACAAAGTACAACATCTTTTCTTGGTCAAAAGTCTTCAAAGTGTGGGATAGAGGGTACGTACCTCAATATTATCAAAGCCATCTATGAAAAACCCACAGTGAATATCAATGAAGAAACACTGAGAGCTTTTCTGCTAAGGTCAAGAACATGGCAAGGGTGTCCATTAGCACCACAGCTATTCAACATAGGACTAGAAGTCCTAGCTTCAGCAATCAGACAAAACAAAAAGAAATTAAAGGCATCCAAATCAGCAAAGAAGAAATCAAACTATCACTCTTTGCAGATGATATAATACTCTATGTGGAAAACCCAAAAGACTCAATTCCAAATCTGCTAGAATCTGTACAGGAATTCAGTAAAGTGTCAGGATATAAAATCAATGCACAGAAATCAGTGGCAGTTCTATACACCAACAACAAGACAGAAGAAAGAGAAATTAAGGAGTCAATCCCATTTATAATTGCACCCCAAATCAAAAGATACCTAGGAATAACCCTAAACAAAGAGGCAAAGAATCTGTACTCAGAAAACTATAAAGTGCTCATGAAAGAAATTGAGGAAGACACAAAGAAATGGAAAAATGTTCCATGCTCATGGATTGGAAGAACAAATATTGTGAAAATGTCTATGCTACCTAAAGCAATCTACACATTTCATGCAATCCCTATCAAAATACCATAATTTTTTTCAAGGAAATAGAACAAATAATCCAAAAATTTATATGGAACCAGAAAAGACCTTGAATAGCTAGAGGAATGTTGAAAAAGAAAGCCAAAGTTGGTGGCATCACAATTCCAGACTTCAAGCTCTATTACAAAGCTGTCATCATCAAGACAGCTTGATGCCAGTATGGTACGGGCACAAAAACAGACATATAGATCCATGGAACAGAATAGAGAGCCCAGAAATAGACCTTTAACTCCATGGTCAACTAAACTTTGGCAAAGCAGGAAAGAATGTCCAATGGAAAAAAGTCTCTTCACCAAATGGTGTTGGGAAAATTGGACAGCCACTTGAAGAAAAATGAAACTGGACCATTTCCTTACACCACACACAAAAATAGACTCAAAATGGATGAAAGACCTCAATGTGAGAAAGGAATCCATCAAAATCCTTGAAGACGACACAGGCAGCAACCTCTTTGACCTCAGCTGCAGCAATTCCTTCCTAGAAATAGAAACATCGCCAAAGGCAAGGAAAGCAAGGGCAAAAGTGAACTATTGGGACTTCATCAAGATCAAAGCTTTTGCATGGAAAAGGAAACAGTCCACAAAACCCAAAGACAACTGACAGAATGGGAGAAGATATTTGCAAATGACATATCAGATAAAGGGCTGGTATCCCAAATCTAAAAAGAACCTACCAAACTCAACACCCAAAGAACAAATATCCAGTCAAGAAATGGGCAGAGGACACGAACAGACATTGCTGCAAAGAGGACATCCAGATGGCCAACAGACACATGAAAAAGTGCTCCACATCACTTGGCATCAGGGAAATACAAATCAAAACCACAATGAGAAATCACACCAGTCAGAATGGCTAAAATTAACAAGTCCGGAAACGACAGGTGTTGGCGAGGATGGAGAGAAAGGGGAAGCCTCCTACAATGTTGGTGGGAATGCAACCTGTTGCAGTCACTCTGGAAAACAGCATGGAAGTTCCTCAAAAAGTTGAAAATAGAGCTACCCTACGACCCATCAATCGCACTACTGGGTATTTACCCTAAAGATCCAAATGTAGTGATCCGAAGGGGCATGTGCACCCGAATGTTTATAGCAGCAATGTCCACAATAGCCAAACTATGGAAAGAGCCTAGATGTCCATCAACAGATGAATGGATAAAGAAGATGTGTATATATAGACAATGGAATACTATGCAGCCATCAACAGAAGTGAAATCTTGCCCTTTGCAATGACATGGATGGAACTAGAGGGTATTATGCTTAGTAAAATAAGTCAATCAGAGAAAGACAGTTATCATGTGATCTCCCTGATATGAGGAATTTCAGAGGCAAAGTGGTGGGTTTGGTGGGTAGGGGAGGAAAAAGTGAAAAATGATGGGATCGGGAGGGAGACAAACCATAAGAGACTCTTAATCTCACAAAACAAACTGAGGGTTGTCTGGGAAGATAGGCAGAGAGAGGGTGGTTGGGTTAAGGACATTGGGGAGGGTATGTGCTATGGTGAGTGCTGTTAAGTGAGCAAGCCTGACAATTCACAGACCTGTAGTCCTGGGGCTAATAACACATTATATGTTAATGTTAAAATGATAAAAAAATCATGTTAAAATGATAAAAAATAAATATATGAGCATATTATATTTGGCGCTTGAAAATAACATTTTAATATTTATGTGAGAGGTTAGAGTATGAAGACTAGTCACCTTGATTTGAGAGTGAAAAGGGATAGTTCACTTTCATTTTGTTGGTGAGAGTATAAATTGAGGAAAGATATCTAGAAATTATAAATCCAAATATTTAGCCTAACAAAAAACTAAGTTTGTAAATAGAGCATCCTACTAACACATACACATACCAATTCATAAAAACAATTCTTTACAGATTTCAAGGCAATTATATATATTATATTATATATTATTATTACGTATAATATATGCAGTTTCTATTATATATGACATATTATTTTAAGACAATAATATATTTTAAGCCAACATATTATTTAAGACAATTATTTAAGACCTAAAGATGCAATTGGCTATACAGTTGACCCTTGACCAACACAGGTTGGAACTACCTGAGTCCATTATAATGTGGATTTTTTTTCAAAAAATATATTGGAAAAGTTTTTACAGATTTGTGAAATTTTAAAAACTCACAGACAAACTTCATGGCTTACTGAAAAAATTAAACAGGTGTTATTATACGAATACAGTATATAACACATATACCATACAAAAATATGTGGTATTGACTATTTATGATGTCAGTAAGGCTTCCAGTCAACAGTAGGTTATGAGTAGTTAGTGTTTGGGGAGGCCAAGAGTCATACACGGATGTCTGACTGTGGGGAGTGTTGGTGCCTCTAATCCCATTGTGTGTGTGTGTGTGTATCATGCTCTTTCCTACCAGACACATTAAAGGAATTATCTAGCACTGCCACAAAGAGAGTTCATCCATCATTATCCATTAACTGACTTGGAATAATATCTACAGTATATTTTATGTGAAAAAGGGAGTGAAAATATTATGAACATTATAATGCAAAAGTGGATTTTTTTATAAGATGAGGAAATTTTATCTATTAGTAGTCCCCTGGGACAGAGTTTCATGTATATTTCAGGAAAAATGGTTTAGAGTGCTATAGAGCCATGAGGGCCATACTCATGTAGCAGGTGCTTGTCTTCAAAAGAGGGCAGAGATTGTGAACACAGGCATTGAGTTCATCAGGACGGGTTTGGACACATTGATGATGGGGTGTTAGCTCAGGAAGAACCAACCAAATTATTGTGTGTAACAAAGTAGATATCTGAGTGATATCTGTTAAGAAGAGGCCAGATATTGGCGAAGGAAGTAGGGGAAGAAAATGTAGGTAGCTCTGTGATCCGGGTTGATACAAAATAAATTGTCATGGGGATTTTTATGTTTTTTTAAATTGTGGGATGTGTGGTGTAAACAACTGCATTCATCTCCTCAGTGAAATCCACAGTAAGTTTTGCATAGCTCACCATGAATAAGAGTGTACGTTTCCAGAATGTGAATAAGAGAATATGCTGAATTATGTGTCCAGCACAGACACAGCCACGGAGATGCTGAAGTGAGAGGAACAGAGACCAGTGATGTGTTTGTACCTTGTGCAAAAGTCAAGAGGGACAAGGGCCGGAGCTCTCCATACAACGCACCGAAGTGTTACTGCCATTTGTTGTTTTCTGTTTCTTCGTTTCAAATTATACATAGCCTAATCTTTCATAACAAACATGTGCTGATAGCTAGGAAATATATTGTTTTCATTCAAAGAGCTGTGCTCATCCGGTGGCTTGTTCAGAGTTTCATCCATACTGATTGGGTATGGGTCATATGCCAGGTGTCATGTGTTTCTTGACTTTTAAAATTTTACTTACTCAAAACTCCCATCGGCCTGACCGGGGTTTCCTTGCAACTGCATGAGTTCAAGGTGCTCCTTACAAAGCCCTTTGTCCTTCCTTTCTCTTGGCCCAGATGTCACCCTGCATCACAGCACAAAACTGTCTCCACCTCCTCCCACTCCCTGGTAATACATCCTTTAGAGATAGTGGCCTCACCGATCTCGTCCTGTCTGCCATCTGCTCCCAGAGGCCCTAGGTGATACTGCTGGTGACAAATAGCTTCCAAGTCTGAGCATTTGACACACATCTTGCCCACATCCTGACTCTCAGGTCATGAAATGTCATTCAGTGATTCAGTCCTGCCTGATACTCAAACCAGAAAATACTGCTTAGTAGGAATCAAGTGAGTAGCATCTTGATGGCGACCAAAAATAGCCAACAACTCGGAGCATTTATTTGCTATGGTAGTTTTTGCTTTTGGTTCTGTTTGCTCCCCTGATCCCAGCACGGTATCCCAACCAGAATCTCGCTGAATCTCCAGAAACCTTAGTATTGGGTGCCCTGAAGTACAATTGCCTGTACCTGTGAGTTGCCTTCTTGGGTTTCCCATTAAAATTTTGAGTAAAGCGCGTAAGCAAATATATTAATATATATCCTGTACATACCACTCTAATTTGGTCAATATCTGCCCAAGATTTTATGATATAACAGGAAAAAATGTGTAGTCTTATTTTTGCAGTCCTAGCAACAAATGTCAGTCTCAAATAATATTTATTTATTTAAGAGAATTTAATTAACAGAAATTATTAATTTAATTAATAGAAAATGCTGGAAGAGGTAAAAATGTTAATAAGAGTTGTTCTTGGGCGGTACATTGATCTATAGTTTTTTAAAATAAATTGCATAAATTTTATGTATTTGGCATACATATTAGTCAGAGAAAAAGAGAACACGCCAGTGATTTAAACAGATGCATTTGCTGTATGGAATGTTAACCACGTATTTCAGAATTGGAGGAGCAAAAAGAGCACAAAGACATTATGGAATAGGAACTGTACAAAGCAGCTGCTACCCTCAGAGGTCAGGGAACAAAAGAAAGTGATTATAATTTTTTTTTTAATTTTTTTATTTTTTTCAGCATAACAGTATTCATTATTTTTGCACCACACCCAGTGCTCCATGCAATCCGTGCCCTCTACAATACCCAACACCTGGTGCCCCCAACCTCCCACCCCCCACCCATTCAAAATTCTCAGATCGTTTTTCAGAGTCCATAGTCTCTCATGGTTCACCTCCCCTTCCAATTTCCCTCAACTCGCTTCTCCTCTCCATCTCCCCTTGTCCTCCATGCTATTTGTTATGCTCCACAAATAAGTGAAACCATATAATTGACTCACTCTGCTTGACTTATTTCACTCAGCATAATCTCTTCCAGTCCCGTCCATGTTGCTCCAAAACTTGGGTATTCATCCTTTCTTCTTTTTTTTTTTTTACAACTTTATAAACATATATTTTTATCCCCAGGGGTACAGGTCTGCGAATCGCCAGGTTTACACACTTCACAGCACTCACCATAGCACATACCCTCCCCAATATCCATAACCCCACTCCACTCTCCCAACCCCCTCCCCCCATCAACCCTCAGTTTGTTTTGTGAGATTAAGAGTCACTTACGGTTTGTCTCCCTCCCAATCCCATCTTGTTTCATTTACTCTTCTCCTACCCCCTCAACCCCCCATGTTGCATCTCCTCTCGCTCATATCAGGGAGATCATATGATAGTTGTCTTTCTCCGATTGACTTATTTCGCTAAGCATGATACCCTCTAGTTCCATCCACGTCGTCGCAAATGGCAAGATTTCATTTATTTGATGGCTGCATAGTATTCCATTGTGTATATATACCACATCTTCTTTATCCATTCGTCTGTAGATGGACATCTAGGTTCTTTCCATAGTTTGGCTATTGTAGACATTGCTGCTATAAACATTCGGGTGCACGTGCCCCTTCGGATCACTACGTTTGTATCTTTAGGGTAAATACCCAGCAGTGCAATTGCAGGGTCATAGGGTAGTCCTATTTTCAACATTTTGAGGAACCTCCATGCTGTTTTCCAGAGTGGTTGCACCAGCTTGCATTCTCACCAACAGTGTAGGAGGGTTCCCCTTTCTCCGCATCCTCGCCAGCATCTGTCCTTTCCTGACTTGTTAATTTTAGCCATTCTGACTGGTGTGAGGTGATATCTCATGGTGGTTTTGATTTGTATTTCCCTGATGCCGAGTGATATGGAGCACTTTTTCATGTGTCTGTTGGCCATCTGGATGTCTTCTTTGCAGAAATGTCTGTTCATGTCCTCTGCCCATTTCTTGATTGGATTATTTGTTCTTTCGGTGTTGAGTTTGCTAAGTTCTTTATAGATTTTGGACACTAGCCCTTTATCTGATATGTCATTTGCAGATATCTTCTCCCATTCTGTAGGGTTGTCGTTTAGTTTTGTTCACTGTTTCCTTTGCTGTGCAAAAGCTTTTGATCTTGATAAAATCCCAATAGTTCATTTTTGCCCTTGCTTCCCTTGCCTTTGGTGATGTTCCTAGGAAGATGTTGCTGCGGCTGACGTCGAAGAGGTTGCTGCCTGTGTTCTCCTCGAGGATTTTGATGGATTCCTTTCTCACATTGAGATCCTTCATCCATTTTGAGTCTATTTTCGTGTGTGGTGTAAGGAAATGATCCAATTTCATTTTTCTGCATGTGGCTGTCCAATTTTCCCAACACCATTTATTGAAGAGGCTGTCTTTTTTCCATTGGACATTCTTTCCTGCTTTGTCGAAGATGAGTTGACCATAGAGTTGAGGGTCTATTTCTGGGCTCTCTATTCAGTTCCATTGATCTATGTGTCTGTTTTTGTGCCAGTACCATGCTGTCTTGATGATGACAGCTTTGTAATAGAGCTTGAAGTCCGGAATTGTGATGCCACCAACTTTGGCTTTCTTTTTCAATATTCCTTTGGCTATTCGAGGTCTTTTCTGGTTCCATATAAATTTTAGGATTATTTGTTCCATTTCTTTGAAAAAAATGGATGGCACTTTGATAGGAATTGCATTAAATGTGTAGATTGCTTTAGGTAGCATAGACATTTTCACAATATTTATTTTTCCAATCCAGGAGCATGAAACATTTTTCCATTTCTTTGTGTCTTCCTCAACTTCTTTCATGAGTACTTTATAGTTTTCTGAGTATAGATTCTTAGTCTCTTTGGTTAGGTTTATTCCTAGGTATCTTATACTTTTGGGTGCAATTGTAAATGGGATGGACTCCTTAATTTCTCTTTCTTCTGTCTTGTTGTTGGTGTAGAGAAATGCAACTGATTTCTGTGCATTGATTTTATATCCTGACACTTTACTGAATTCCTGTACAAGTTCTAGCAGTTTTGGAGTGGAGTCTTTTGGGTTTTCCACATATAGTATCATATCATCTGCAAAGAGTGATAGTTTGACTTCTTCTTTGCTGATTTGGATGCCTTTAATTTCCTTTTGTTGTCTGATTGCTGAGGCTAGGACTTCTAGTACTATGTTGAATAGCAGTGGTGATAACGGACATCCCTGCCGTGTTCCTGACCTTAGCGGAAAAGCTTTCAGTTTTTCTCCATTGAGAATGATATTTGCGGTGGGTTTTTCATAGATGGCTTTGATAATATTGAGGTATGTGCCGTCTATCCCTACACTTTGAAGAGTTTTGATCAGGAAGGGATGCTGTACTTTGTCAAATGCTTTTTCAGCATCTATGGAGAGTATCATATGGTTCTTGGTCTTACTTTTATTAATGTGTTGTATCACATTGATTGATTTGCGGATGTTGAACCAACCTTGCAGCCCTGGAATAAATCCCACTCGGTCGTGGTGAATAATCCTTTTAATGTACTGTTGAATCCTATTGGCTAGTATTTTGGCGAGAATTTTTGCATCTGTGTTCATCAAGGATATTGGTCTGTAGTTCTCTTTTTTGTTGGGATCCTTGTCTGCTTTTGGGATCAAGGTGATGCTGGCCTCATAAAATGAGTTTGGAAGTTTTCCTTCTATTTGTAATTTTTGGAACAGTTTCAGGAGAAAAGGAATTAGTTCTTCTTTAAATGTTTGGTAGAATTCCCCTGGGAAGCCGTCTGGCCCTGGGCTTTTGTTTGTTTGGAGATTTTTGATGACTGTTTCAATCTCCTTACTGGTTATGGGTCTGTTCAGGCTTTCTATTTCTTCCTGGTTCAGTTGTGGTAGTTTATATGTCTCTAGGAATGCATCCATTTCTTCCAGATTGTCAAATTTGTTGGCGTAGAGTTGCTCATAGTATGTTCTTATAATTGTCTGTATTTCTTTGGTGTTCGTTGTGATCTCTCCTCTTTCATTCATGATTTTATTTATTTGGGTCCTTTCTCTTTTCTTTTTTTTTTTTTAATTTTTTAATTTTTTTCAGCATAACAGTATACATTATTTTTGCACCACACCCAGTGCTCCATGCAATCCGTGCCCTCTACAATACCCAACACCTGGTGCCCCCAACCTCCCACCCCCCACCCCTTCAAAATTCTCAGATCGTTTTTCAGAGTCCATAGTCTCTCATGGTTCACCTCCCCTTCCAATTTCCCTCAACTCCCTTTTCCTCTCCATCTCCCCTTGTCCTCCATGCTATTTGTTATGCTCCACAAATAAGTGAAACCATATGATAATTGACTCTCTATGCTTGACTTATTTCACTCAGCATAATCTCTTCCAGTCCCGTCCATGTTGCTACAAAACTTAGGGATTCATCCTTTCTTTCTTTCTTTTTTTTTTTTTTTTTACAGCTTTATAAACATATATTTTTATCCCCAGGGGTACAGGTCTGCGAATCGCCAGGTTTACACACTTCACAACACTCACCATAGCACATACCCTCCCCGATATCCATAACGCCACCCCCTCTCCCAACCCCCTCCCCCCATCAACCCTCAGTTTGTTTTGTGAGATTAAGAGTCACTTATGGTTTGTCTCCCTCCCAATCCCATCTTGTTTCATTTACTCTTCTCCTACCCCCTCGACCCCCAATGTTGCATCTCCTCTCCCTCATATCAGGGAGATCATATGATAGTTGTCTTTCTCCGATTGACTTATTTCGCTAAGCATGATACCCTCTAGTTCCATCCATGTCGTCGCAAATGGCAAGATTTCATTTATTTGATGGCTGCATAGTATTCCATTGTGTATATATACCACATCTTCTTTATCCATTCGTCTGTAGATGGACATCTAGGTTCTTTCCATAGTTTGGCTATTGTAGACATTGCTGCTATAAACATTCGGGTGCACGTGCCCCTTCGGATCACTATGTTTGTATCTTTAGGGTAAATACCCAGCAGTGCAATTGCAGGGTCATAGGGTAGTCCTATTTTCAACATTTTGAGGAACCTCCATGCTGTTTTCCAGAGTGGTTGCACCAGCTTGCATTCCCACCAACAGTGTAGGAGGGTTCCCCTTTCTCCGCATCCTCGCCAGCATCTGTCATTTCCTGACTTGTTAATTTTAGCCATTCTGACTGGTGTGAGGTGATATCTCATGGTGGTTTTGATTTGTATTTCCCTGATGCCGAGTGATATGGAGCACTTTTTCATGTGTCTGTTGGCCATCTGGATGTCTTCTTTGCAGAAATGTCTGTTCATGTCCTCTGCCCATTTCTTGATTGGATTATTTGTTCTTTCGGTGTTGAGTTTGCTAAGTTCTTTATAGATTTTGGACACTAGCCCTTTATCTGATATGTCATTTGCAGATATCTTCTCCCATTCTGTAGGGTTGTCGTTTAGTTTTGTTCACTGTTTCCTTTGCTGTGCAAAAGCTTTTGATCTTGATAAAATCCCAATAGTTCATTTTTGCCCTTGCTTCCCTTGCCTTTGGTGATGTTCCTAGGAAGATGTTGCTGCGGCTGACGTCGAAGAGGTTGCTGCCTGTGTTCTCCTCGAGGATTTTGATGGATTCCTTTCTCACATTGAGATCCTTCATCCATTTTGAGTCTATTTTCGTGTGTGGTGTAAGGAAATGATCCAATTTCATTTTTCTGCATGTGGCTGTCCAATTTTCCCAACACCATTTATTGAAGAGGCTGTCTTTTTTCCATTGGACATTCTTTCCTGCTTTGTCGAAGATGAGTTGACCATAGAGTTGAGGGTCCATTTCTGGGCTCTCTATTCTGTTCCATTGATCTATGTGTCTGTTTTTGTGCCAGTACCATGCTGTCTTGATGATGACAGCTTTGTAATAGAGCTTGAAGTCCGGAATTGTGATGCCACCAACTTTGGCTTTCTTTTTCAATATTCCTTTGGCTATTCGAGGTCTTTTCTGGTTCCATATAAATTTTAGGATTATTTGTTCCATTTCTTTGAAAAAAAAAAAAAAAGGGATGGTACTTTGATAGGAATTGCAATAAATGTGTAGATTGCTTTAGGTAGCATAGACATTTTCACAATATTTATTTTTCCAATCCAGGAGCATGGAACATTTTTCCATTTCTTTGTGTCTTCCTCAATTTCTTTCATGAGTACTTTATAGTTTTCTGAGTATAGATTCTTAGTCTCTTTGGTTAGGTTTATTCCTAGGTATCTTATAGTTTTGGGTGCAATTGTAAATGGGATGGACTCCTTAATTTCTCTTTCTTCTGTCTTGTTGTTGGTGTAGAGAAATGCAACTGATTTCTGTGCATTGATTTTATATCCTGACACTTTACTGAATTCCTGTACAAGTTCTAGCAGTTTTGGAGTGGAGTCTTTTGGGTTTTCCACATAGAGTATCATATCATCTGCGAAGAGTGATAGTTTGACTTCTTCTTTGCTGATTTGGATGCCTTTAATTTCCTTTTGTTGTCTGATTGCTGAGGCTAGGACTTCTAGTACTATGTTGAATAGCAGTGGTGATAACGGACATCCCTGCCGTGTTCCTGACCTTAGCGGAAAAGCTTTCAGTTTTTCTCCATTGAGAATGATATTTGCGGTGGGTTTTTCATAGATGGCTTTGATAATATTGAGGTATGTGCCGTCTATCCCTACACTTTGAAGAGTTTTGATCAGGAAGGGATGCTGTACTTTGTCAAATGCTTTTTCAGCATCTATGGAGAGTATCATATGGTTCTTGTTCTTTCTTTTATTAATGTGTTGTATCACATTGATTGATTTGCGGATGTTGAACCAGCCTTGCAGCCCTGGAATAAATCCCACTTGGTCGTGGTGAATAATCCTTTTAACGTACTGTTGAATCCTATTGGCTAGTATTTTGGCGAGAATTTTTGCATCTGTGTTCATCAAGGATATTGGTCTGTAGTTCTCTTTTTTGTTGGGATCCTTGTCTGCTTTTGGGATCAAGGTGATGCTGGCCTCATAAAATGAGTTTGGAAGTTTTCCTTCTATTGCTATTTTTTGGAACAGTTTCAGGAGAATAGGAATTAGTTCTTCTTTAAATGTTTGGTAGAATTCCCCCGGGAAGCCGTCTGGCCCTGGGCTTTTGTTTGTTTGGAGATTTTTGATGACTGTTTCAATCTCCTTACTGGTTATGGGTCTGTTCAGGCTTTCTATTTCTTCCTGGTTCAGTTGTGGTAGTTTATATGTCTCTAGGAATGCATCCATTTCTTCCAGATTGTCAAATTTGTTGGCATAGAGTTGCTCATAGTATGTTCTTATAATTGTCTGTATTTCTTTGGTGTTCGTTGTGATCTCTCCTCTTTCATTCATGATTTTATTTATTTGGGTCCTCTCTCTTTTCTTTTTGATAAGTCTGGCCAGGGGTTTATCAATCTTATTAATTCTTTCAAAGAACCAGCTCCTAGTTTCGTTGATTTGTTCTATTGTTTTTTTGGTTTCTATTTCATTGATTTCTGCTCTGATCTTTATGATTTCTCTTCTCCTGCTGGGTTTAGGGTTTCGTTCTTGTTCTTTCTCCAGCTCCTTTAGGTGTAGGGTTAGGTTGTGTAACTGAGACCTTTCTTGTTTCTTGAGAAAGGCTTGTACCGCTATATATTTTCCTCTCAGGACTGCCTTTGTTGTGTCCTACAGATTCTGAACTGTTGTGTTTTCATTATCATTTGTTTCCATAAATTTTTTCAATTCTTCTTTGATTTCCTGGTTGACCCATTCATTCTTTAGAAGGATGCTGTTTAGTCTCCATGTATTTGGGTTCTTTCCAAATTTCCTCTTGTGATTGAGTTCTAGCTTTAGAGCATTGTGGTCTGAAAATATGCAGGAAATGATCCCAATCTTTTGATACCGGTTGAGACTTGATTTAGGACCAAGAATGTGATCTATTCTGGAGAATGTTCCATGTGCACTAGAGAAGAATGTGTATTCTGTTGCTTTGGGATGAAATGTTCTGAATATATCTGTGATGTCCATCTGGTCCAGTGTGTCATTTAAGGCCTTGATTTCCTTGTTGATCTTTTGCTTGGATGATCTGTCCATTTCAGTGAGGGGAGTGTTAAAATCCCCTACTATTATTGTATTCTTGTCGATGTGTTTCTTTGATTTTGTTATTAATTGGTTTATATAGTTGGCTGCTCCCACGTTGGGGCATAGATATTTAAAATTGTTAGATCTTCTTGTTGGACAGTTCCTTTGAGTATGATATAGTGTCCCTCCTCATCTCTTATTATAATCTTTGGCTTAAAATCTAATTGATCTGATATAAGGATTGCCACTCCTGCTTTCTTCTGATGTCCATTAGCATGGTAAATTCTTTTCCACCCCTCACTTTAAACCTGGAGGTGTCTTCGGGTGTAAGATGAGTTTCTTGTAGGCAACATATAGATGGTTTTTGTTTTTTTATCCATTCTGATACCCTGTGTCTTTTGATTGGGGCATTTAGCCCATTAACATTCAGGGTAAGTATTGAGAGATATGAATTTAGTGCCATTGTATTGCCTGTAAGGTGACTGTTATTGTATATTGTCTCTGTTTCTTTCTGATCTACTACTTTGAGGGTCTCTCTTTGCTTAGAGGACCCCTTTCAATATTTCCTGTAGAGCTGGTTTGGTATTTGCAAATTCTTTCAGTTTTTGTTTGTCCTGGAAGCTTTTAATCTCTCCGTCTATTTTCAATGATAGCCTAGCTGGATATAGTATTCTTGGCTGCATGTTTTTCTCATTTAGTACTCTGAATATATCATGCCAGCTCTTTCTGGCCTGCCAGGTCTCTGTGGATAAGTCTGCTGCCAATCTAATATTTTTACCATTGTACGTTACAGACTTCTTTTCCCGGGCTGCTTTCAGGATCTTTTCTTTGTCACTAAGACTTGTCAATTTTACTATTAGGTGATGGGGTGTAGACCTATTCTTATTGATTTGGAGGGGGGTTCTCTGAACCTCCCGGATTTTGATGCTTGTTCCCTTTGCCATATTGGGGAAATTCTCTCCAATAATTCTCTCCAATATACCTTCTGCTCCCCTCTCTGTTTCCTCTTCTTCTGGAATCCCAATTATTCTAATGTTGTTTCGTCTTATGGTGTCACTTATCTCTCGAATTCTCCCCTCGTGGTCCAGTAGCTGTTTGTCCCTCTTTTGCTCAGCTTCTTTATTCTCTGTCATTTGGTCTTCTATATCGCTAATTCTTTCTTCTGCCTCATTTATCCTAGCAGTGAGAGCCTCCATTTTTGATTGCACCTCATTAATAGCTTTTTTGATTTCAACTTGGTTAGATTTTAGTTTTTATTTCTCCAGAAAGGGCTTTTATATCTCCCGAGAGGGTTGCTTTAATATCTTCCATGCCTTTTTCAAGCCCGGCTAGAACCTTGAGAATCATCATTCTGAACTCTATATCTGACATATTACCAATGTCTGTATTGATTAGGTCCCTAGCCTTTGGTATTGCCTCTTGTTCTTTTTTTTGTTGTGAATTTTTCCGCCTTGTCATTTTGTCCAGATAAGAGTTTATGAAGGAGCAAGTAAAATACTAAAAGGGTGGCAACAACCCCAGGAAAATATTCTTTAGCCAAATCAGAAGAGATCCTGAATTGTGAGGGGGGAGAAAGGGGATAAAAAGGGGTTCAGAAAGAAAGAAAAAAAAAACTATTAAAAAAAAGAAAGCCGATAAAGAAAAAATATAAAAAGAGGAAAAAAATATATATATATTAGATAAACTATTTAAAAAACGTTAAAAAAGAAAACGGTAAAAGTTAAAAAAAAAATTAGCAGAAGAAGAGAAAAAGAAAAAAAAATTGAAAAAGAAAAAAAAAATTAAATTAACTGCAAGGCTAAAAAATCATGGGGAGAAAGCCATGAGTTCAGTGCTTTGCTTTCTTCTCCTCTGGAATTCCGCCGTTCTCCTTGGTAGGTTAACTTGGTCCTGGCTGGGTTTCCCGTAGATCTTCTGGGGGAGGGGCCCGTTGTAGTGATTCTCAAGCGTCTTTGCCCCAGGCGGAGTTGCACCGCCCTTACCCGGGGCCGCGCTGAGTCATCCACTCGGGTTCGCTTTTGGGAGCTTTTGTTCCCTGAGCGCTTTCTGTAGAGTCCAGAGGACGGGAATGAAGATGGCTGCCTCCCGGTCTCTGGCCCGGAGGAGCCGAGAGCCCGGGGCCCCTCTCCTCAGTGGGCCCTCAGAGAACAACGCCAAATGACTCCTGTCACCCTGGCCTCCGGCCGCGCTCCGTGCTGACCGAGCCTACGACCGGTTCAAGGCAACCCTGAGCTGAGAGTCACTCCTCGGCTCTGTCTCTGCAGCCGGCTTCCCCGTTCTAATACCGGTAAGCTCAGCGACACTGAGACACCCCCGATCCTTCTGCGACCCTGCGGGACCTGAGGCCGCGCTGACCCCGCCTGGGCTTCACCCCAGTTAAGCCTCTGGAGCGATGTCCCTCAGCGGAACAGACTTTTAAAAGTCCTGATTTTGCTCCGTTGCTCTGCCGCTCGCCGGGAGCCGGCCCCTCCCCCCGCGGTCTATCTTCCCGTCGCTTTGGATTCACTTCTCCGCCAGTCCTACCTTGCAGAAAGTGGTTGATTTTCTGTTTCTGGAATTGCTGTTATTCTTCTCTTCAATCTCCCTTTGGATTTGTAGGTGTTTGCAATCTTTAGATAAGCTATTTAGCTGATCTCCCGCTACCCGAAGTAGTCTCAGCCAACTACTTCTCCGCCATCTTGACTCCTCCCCCCTCCTTTCTCTTTTCTTTTTGATAAGTCTGGCCAGGGGTTTATCAATCTTATTAATTCTTTCAAAGAACCAGCTCCTGGTTTCGTTGATTTGTTCTATTGTGTTTTTTAGGTTTCTATTTCATTGATTTCTGCTCTGATCTTTATGATTTCTCTTCTCCTGCTGGGTTTAGGGTTTCTTTCTTGTTCTTTCTCCAGCTCCTTTAGGTGTAGGGTTAGGTTGTGTACCTGAGACCTTTCTTGTTTCTTGAGAAAGGCTTGTACCGCTATATATTTTCCTCTCAGGACTGCCTTTGTTGTGTCCCACAGATTCTGAACCATTGTGTTTTCATTACCATTTGTTTCCATAAATTTTTTCAATTCTTCTTTAATTTCCTGGTTGACCCATTCATTCTTTAGAAGGATGCTGTTTAGTCTCCATGGATTTGGGTTCTTTCCAAATTTCCTCTTGTGACTGAGTTCTAGCTTTAGAGCATTGTGGTCTGAAAATATGCAGGGAATGATCCCAATCTTTTGATACCGGTTGAGACTTGATTAAGGACCAAGAATGTGATCTATTCTGGAGAATGTTCCATGTGCACTAGAGAAGAATGTGTATTCTGTTGCTTTGGGATGAAATGTTCTGAATATATCTGTGATGTCCATCTGGTCCAGTGTGTCATTTAAGGCCTTGATTTCCTTGTTGATCTTTTGCTTGCATGATCTGTCCATTTCAGTGAGGGGCGTGTTAAAATCCCCTACTATTATTGTATTCTTGTTGATGTGTTTCTTTGATTTTGTTATTAATTGGTTTATATAGTTGGCTGCTCCCACGTTAGGGGCATAGATATTTAAAATTGTTACATCTTCTTGTTGGACAGTTCCTTTGAGTATGACATAGTGTCCTTCCTCATCTCTTATTATAGTCTTTGGCTTAAAATCTAATTGATCTGATATAAGGATTGCCACTCCTGCTTTCTTCTGATGTCCATTAGCATGGTAAATTCTTTTCCACCCCTCACTTTAAACCTGGAGGTGTCTTCGGGTTTAAGATGAGTTTCTTGTAGGCAACATATAGATGGTTTTTGTTTTTTTATCCATTCTGATACCCTGTGTCTTTTGATTGGGGCATTTAGCCCACTAACATTCAGGGTAAGTATTGAGAGATATGATTTTAGTGCCATTGTATTGCCTGTAAGGTGACTGTTATTGTATATTGTCTCTGTTTCTTTCTGATCTGCTACTTTTAGGGTCTCTCTTTGCTTAGAGGACCCCTTTCAATATTTCCTGTAGAGCTGGTTTGGTGTTTGCAAATTCTTTCAGTTTTTGTTTGTCCTGGAAGCTTTAATCTCTCCGTCTATTTTCAATGATAGCCTATCTGGATATAGTATTCTTGGCTGCATGTTTTTCTCATTTAGTACTCTGAATATATCATGCCAGCTCTTTCTGGCCTGTCAGGTCTCTGTGGATAAGTCTGCTGCCAATCTAATATTTTTACCATTGTACGTTACAGACTTCTTTTCCCGGGCTCCTTTCAGGGTCTTTTCTTTGTCACTAAGACTTGTCAATTTTACTATAAGGTGACGGGGTGTGGACCTATTCTTATTGATTTCGAGGGGGGTTCTCTGAACCTCCTGGATTTTGATGCTTGTTCCCTTTGCCATATTGGGGAAATTCTCTCCAATAATTCTCTCCAATATACCTTCTGCTCCCCTCTCTGTTTCCTCTTCTTCTGGAATCCCAATTATTCTAATGTTGTTTCGTCTTATAGTGTCACTTATCTCTCGAATTCTCCCCTCGTGGTCCAGTAGGTGTTTGTCCCTCTTTTGCTCAGCTTCTTTATTCTCTGTCATTTGGTCTTCTATATCGCTAATTCTTTCTTCTGCCTCATTTATCCTAGCAGTGAGAGCCTCCATTTTTGAGTGCACCTCATTAATAGCTTTTTTTATTTCAACTTGGTTAGATTTTAGTTCTTTTATTTCTCCAGAGAGGGCTTTTATATCTCCCGAGAGGGTTGCTTTAATATCTCCCATGACTTTTTCAAGCCCGGCTAGAACCTTGAGAATCGTCATTCTGAACTCTATATCTGACATATTACCAATATCTGTATTGATTAGGTCCCTAGCCTTTGGTACTACCTCTTGTTCTTTTTGTTGTTGTTGTTGTGAATTTTTCCGCCTTGTCATTTTGTCCAGATAAGAGTTTATGAAGGAGCAAGTAAAATACTAAAAGGGTGGCAACAACCCCAGGAAAATATGCTTTAGCCAAATCAGAAGAGATCCCAAATTGTGAGGGGGGAGAAAGGGGATAAAAAGGGGTTCAAAAAGAAAAAAAAAAAAGAAACTATTTAAAAAAAGAAAGCCAATAAAGAAAAAGTATAAAAAGAGGAAAAAATATATATATATATATTAGATACACTATTTTAAAAACTATAAAAAAGAAAATGGTAAAAGTTAAAAAAATTTAGCAGAAAAAGAGAAAAAGAAAAAAAAAGTTGAAAAAGAAAAAAAAATTAAATTAACTGCAAGGCTAAAAAATCATGGGGAGAAAGCCATGAGTTCCGTGCTTTGCTTTCTTCTCCTCTGGAATTCCGCCACTCTCCTTGGTATTGAAACTGCACTCCTTGGTAGGTGAACTTCGTCCTGGCTGGGTTTCCCGTTGATCTTCCGGGGGAGGAGCCTGTTGTAGTGATTCTCAAGCGTCTTTGCCCCAGGCGGAGTTGCACCGCCCTACCCGGGCCGCACTGAGTAGCTGAGTAATCCACTCGGGTTCGCTTTCGGGAGCTTTTTTTCCCTGAGCGCTTTCTGTAGAGTCTGGAGGACGGGAATGAAGATGGCGGCAACCGGTCTCCGGCCTGGAGGAGCCGAGAGCCCGGGGCCCCACTCCTCAGTGCGCCCTCAGAGAACAGCGCCCAATGACTCCCGTCACCCTGGCCTCCGGCCGCGCTCCAAGCTGACCGAGCCTGCGACCGGTTCAAGGTAACCCCGAGCTAAGAGTCACTCCTCGGCTCTGTCTCTGTACCCGGCTTCCCCGTTCTAATACCGGTAAGCTCTGCGACACTCAGACACCCCCGATCCTTCTGCGACCCTGCGGGACCGAGGCCGCGCTTACCCCGCCTGGGCTTCCAGTTAAGCCTCTGGAGCGATGTCCCTCAGCGGAACAGACTTTTAAAAGTCCTGATTTTGTGCTCCATTGCTCCGCCGCTCGCCGGGAGCCGGCCCCTCCCCCCGCGGTCTATCTTCCCGTGGCTTTGGATTCACTTTTCCACCGGTCCTACCTTTCAGATAGTGGTTGATTTTCTGTTTCTAGAATTGCTGTTCTTCTTTTCAATCTCCCGTTGGATTTGTAGGTGTTTGCAATCTTTAGATAAGCTATTTAGCTGATCTCCCGCTACCTGAAGTAGTCTCAGCCTGCTACTTCTCCGCCATCTTGACCTGCTCTCTAATTTTAAAAGCAAGAAGGGATTGGAGCCTTGGCGTCTGAAGTTCAGAATTCACCCCTATGCCTAGAGACTGCATACCCTGAGAGCCATTAAGTTCTTTCCATTGGGTGTGATGTGGATAGGGGTCCACTCAGTGTGTTGCCATGAGCTGGGCTGCCCTGCAGACAAGAACTTGCTGAAAAATGCCTCCTATCTAGGATATCAAGGCTCCCACTCACCCTTATACCATCTCCATGTCTGTGGCCGCTTCTTTCAACACAACTTTTCCCAGAGTCCTCTGGTGAATAGCTACATGCATCCAGGGTCCCTACTTTGATGACACTCAAAGAGCTGGGTTCATGCCTGTTTCAGCCTTCTAACCATTCTGGGCAATGCCCTAACCCTGTTGAGGTCTTCACCTTCTCCTATCAGTGGTTCCCTGAAATCCCATATCCTGTTTATACATCTTTGTGTAACCCTGTCACCAGGAGTGTGGTCTGGACTTAGTGATTCCTACCATTCCACAGAACATAGCAACATGACCCACAAGCCCCCTCTGAGATTTAGTTATAAAAGCTCATTGCCCAGTCCTATGCTGACTCTGACCCCTATTCTCTCAGATCTTCACTCAGGAGTATAAGCCCTTATGTTGAACCATGACCCAGACATGTGCACATTACATCCCAACGAGGGCCAACAACAGACAGGAGAACTCAGGCCTTTGAGATGGACTGAATCCTGCCAAAAACCCTAAGTGAGCTCAGGTTCTCAGTGAATCAGGTCGTGCCTTGGCGTTTTCAACAGCCCCAAAGTACTGAGAAGCTCTGGCAGGAGCCTCTAGCTGGGCACTCATGGATCCCTGATCCTCTAAGACTGTGTGGAATTGTTTGTTGGTTAAGCCACTGAGTGTGGGGTTATGTGGTCACACAGAACTAGGAGCAGGGTACTGATACTGTTCACCTGCCCCAGGCCTTGGCCCTCCTCCCCTTCCTCCTTGCTCCTCTCTTTAGCTTCTGCCAATCCCCTGGGCCTTATTTCTAACTCCACTGCAGGAATGTCATATTGTTTCCAATCCTCTGCACCATGGTGCCCTCTGCCAGGCCTAATATACTCCAAATTGTGCAGGGCTGTCTCCTTCTTTTCCTGCCACAGGAATTCTCAATTTCATCTCAGCACAGCCTTCTCACACCCGTCACCTGGTGGAGCTCAGGACCCAGTTATAGTCCCTTGCTCTTTTCTTATGGGGAAAATACTCTATTCATTCACCTTTTTGATTCATGTTTTTCCATCTTCCCCTCTAGACCCTGAGCTCTTAGAGAGAGAAACTGGTTGCCTGATAAACACTGGCACCATCTGAGTGCTCAGGGCCCAGTGGCTGAATGAACAGACTAGAGGATCCAGCCCACCGTGACCAGCTCTATTGCCGAAGACTATTTGATTCTCATTATGTGTAAGACTTTTTTTCCCCGCGCCCTAAGGAAACTCTATGTTCCATGTTGGGCTCAAACTCATGACCCTGAGATCAAGAACCACATGCCCTACTGGCTGAGGAAGCCGGGTGCTTCTCTGGTCATATTTTGTAGGTTCTAGGCTGGTAATGATTTAAAGTTTACTTGTTGATTTCAATATGTTGTAGGTATATTATGTTATGCTGAATTACCAAATAACTCCCCAAACTTTGGTAGCTTATCACCATAAATTTCCCCACATGAAAGTGCTGAGTGAATCTTCAATTTGGAGACAAAGCTCCTTCATGTGGTCTTTCAGGAACAAGAGTCCCTCCACCATGGGCCTTCTCACTCTATGGGTTGTCTTGCACCTCTGACACCACCAGCACTAGGGGAAAGATGACAAATACACATAGGAGGTTGTTTCCACTTGGGTTTTGAAGGTCTAAATATACACCTTTATGCTCAATCTTTAAATTTTTTTAGGATCTTATTTATTATAGAGAAAAGAACACAAGAAGGGGGGAGTTGCAGAGGGAGGATAACCAGAGAGTTGCTGAGGTGAGGAGGACAAGGGGTGCCTTATATGAACTGGAACAGCTTGGGCCAAACAGAGCAAGTCTCCACCAACTGTGGTAGGCCGGGACTAATGAGTAAACTCAGATCCCTATGCCCATGACCAGCCATCAGGAGAGACCTCTCAGGGATTCCTTTATGGGCTCAGACAACATTGAGTGATGGGAAATGTTACCTTTATTTAGAAGGACCCAAAAAGTCAATCATGGTGTGGATACTTTCTCTTCATGAAGCTACAGCACCAGCCCCAGAACAAGATCCTGATCCACTTCAAGAGCTACCCCCATCTCCTACTGAGATGCGCGCTGCAGCTTCAGAGTTTGAGTGGCATGGGTGGGAATAAGTTGTGTGGGTGATACAGCTGTGGATACAGCAGAGGGGAGGAGCCTGGGCTAAGGAGGCTACCGCAAAGTTTTATCGGCAAAGGAGTACATGACTGAAACTTTTAAGTTTACTACTGTGGGGGATGTCCCTGGATTAAAGGTATTCATGTGGTGAAGCAGGGTAGAATCCCAGGTGTGGCAGCATGAGGATCCTGGGGGTCACAAGAACAGTTGGGGCCTGAATGCTTCAGAGTCCTCAGATATCAGTTGGGGAAAGCTGGCTGAAAACCGTGAGGCTAGGCGCTAGCTTTTTGCTCTATGTAGTCCTAAACTTCAAATCACAGCATAGTTGGGCAACCACATTCCTGGGAGGAGTCCACAAAAAAAAAAAAAAAAAAAAAAAAAAAAAGGGCAGAAGCATGGCAAGACCTCTAACTTCCAGGAGGTACAGCATGACCCTGTGCCAGAAACCCATAGAAATTGGGAGTTTGAATTCAGTCACATGCCTGAGATAAAAATGCTTTGTCACTAGCTGGGTGAACACAGAATTCTGACAGAAACCAAGGAGATAAGACTGATGGAATGCTTTCCTGTGAGGGCTCACTGAAGAGTTGGGGTGCACATTTTCAGCTTCTGGGTAGAGAGCAGGGTGAAGCCATATTCATCACACCCATTGGTGCTGTAAGCCTTCAGGGAGTAATACAGAGGCACATACTGTAATCCAGGGTGGATTACCTGGAGGTCTGCCTCTGCTTAGGAGAGGTGCACTTGCTCCGGCTGAAGCATACCTGAGAATCAGGCCACAGACCCCTCCCCCAGAAGACCATCACAAATGCCACACTCCTGTCAAGTTTACTGATCATAGAGGGCTGCAAAGCTTCAACTTTAAGGGAAAACACTAGGTAGCATTCTTTGTATTTTTTTTTTTAGCCTTTTATTTTTTCAAGTTTTTTTCTTACTTTTCATCTGTTTTTAATAATTTTTAGTCTTTTTGAAATTTTATTTGTTTTATTCATCTCTTTATATTTTATTTTTTCTTTCTTCTTTTCTTTTCTGGACACAATAATGAGATGGAGAAATTCACCTGAAATTAAAGAACTGGAGGTAGTACTCACTAGCAGGGATTGTATCACTATGGATATAATTCAAATATTTGAACTAGAACTTAAAACAATGATTCAAAAGATACTAGACAGGTTAATAAAAGCATAGAGGACAATAGAGAATCCCTCACTGTAGAAATAAAAGAACACAAATCTAGACAGACCCAAATTAAAAATGCTATTATAGAGATTCAGTCCCAAATGAAGACTATGGGAAGGACTGTGAATGAGGCAGAAGAGGAAGTCAGTGATATAGAAGATAAAATAATGGAAAATAAGGAAGCTAAAAAAGAGAAAAAGAAAACTATTGGATCACCAAGGCAGATTTTGAGAACTCAGCACTTCCATAAAGTGAAATAATATCCAGATAATAGAGGTGCCAGAAGATGACAAGAGGGACAGAAGGGGGAAAGGTTTATTTCAACAAATTGGAGCTCAGGACTTTCCCGCCTAGAAGGAAACATGTACTCAAGCCCAGGAGGTACAGAGAACCCCTCTCAGAATCAATAGAAATATGTCAACATCTTGACATGTCAGAGTCAAGCTTTCAAAGTGCAGTGATAAAGAGAAAATCCTGAAAGCATCTCAGGGCAAGAGAAACTTAACCACTAAGAGTAGATACATAAGGGTGGCAGCACACCTGTCCACAGACATCAGGAAGGCCAGAAAGGAATGCATGATATATTCAATGTGCAAAATGGGTAATTTGTGCAGCCAAGAATACGTAATCCAGGGAGCCTGTCATTCAGAGTAGAAGGAGAGATAAAGAGTTTTCCATGGCAAACAAAACTTAAGGATTGTGAACACTAAACCAACCCTGAAAGAAACATTTTTGGGGATTCTCTGAGTGTAGAGAGAGCCCAAAGGTAACAAAAATCCAGAAAGGAACAGAGATAATTTACAGAAAGAGCAACTTTACTGGTAATACAATGGCACTGAATTCATACCTTTCAATATCACTCTGAGTGCAAATGGACTCAATGCCACGATCAAAAGATATAGTGTATCAACATGGATTAAAAGAAAACAAGAACCATCAATATCCTGCTTAGAAGAGACTCAGTGCAGAGGCAAGGACACATCGAGATTGAAATTGAAGGCATGGAGAATCATTTATTATGCTAATGGGCATGGAAGGGATGCTGGAGGATCCATCCCTCTATATTAGACACACTAGATTTTAAACTGAAGGCTATTATAAGTGATGAAGAAGGACACTATAACATAATAAAAAGGATGTACCCAATGAAAACCTCTAACGATTGTAAACATGTATGCCCCTAACTTGGGAGCCGCCAAATATACACACCAATGAATTACAAAATTAAAGAAACTCCTTGATAAGAATACAGTAATACAAGAGGACTTTACGAACCCACTCACAGCAATGGACAGATCATCTATGCAGAAGATCAACAAGGAAACATGGGCTTTGAATGACACTGGACCAGATGGACTTCACGGAGATATGCAGAGCATTGCCTCTGAAAACATCAGAAAAAACATACTTTGGGAGGTTACATGGAACATTCTCCAGAAGAGATCGCATAATAGCTGAGAAATTAGGTCTCACAAGTACCAAAATATTGACATCATAACATGAATATTTTTAGACCATGGTACTATGAATCTTGAAGTTAATTACAAGAAAAAATGTGGAAGGACCATAACTATGTGGAGGATAAAGAACATCCTACTGTAGAATGAATGGAGAATCAGGATATTGAACAAGAATTTAAAAATACATGAAAGCAAATGAAAATGAATGTAGGACAACTCCAAGTCTTTGGGATGCAGCAAAGGAAGTCCCAAGTGGCAAGTAATGACAATAAAAGCCTTTCTTAAGAAACAAGTTGTATTCTCAAATACACAACCTAACCTTAAACATAAAGTATCTGAAGAAAGAACAGCAAATAAAGCCTAAATCCAGCAGGTGAAGAGAAATAATAAAGATTAGAGTGCAAATCAATGATATAGAATTTTTTTAAAAAGTAGAACAGATCAATGAAACTAAGAGCTGGTTTTTTGAAAGAATGAATAAAACGGATGAAACCCTAGGCAGACTTCTCAAAAATAAAAGAGAAAGACCCAAATAAATAAAATCCTGAATGAAAAAGGAGAGCTATCTACCAACATGGAACAAACAAGAAAATATTATGTGCAATTAAATGCCAAGAAATTAGGCAATCTGTAGGAAATCGATGCCTTTTTAGAAATCTATAAACTACCAAAACTGAAACAGGAAGAAACAGAAAACCAAAACAGACCCACAGTCAGCAAAGTAATGGAATCAAAAACATCCCAACAAACCAGTCTTGGCCCTGATGGCTTCCCAGGGGAATTCTAGCAAATATTAAAAGAAGAATTAATACCTATCCTTCTGAATCTGTTCCAAAAAATAGAAATGGAAGGAAAAGTTCCCAACTCATTCTAGAAGGGCAGCATTATCTTGATCCCTAAACCAGACACTGACCCCACCAAAAAGGAGAATTTCAGACCAATATCCCTGATGAACATGGATGGAAACCTGTTCCCCAAGAAAATAGTCAATCCTGGTGGTTGTCATTATACTTTCTTCATTCCACCACCTGGTCCTGTTTGCCTCAATGGACGGTTGTGAGTGGGAAGGCTGCTTGCAGCTTGGGGCGGGTCCCGACTCCCCCATCATAAGCCACGCAGCCCCTCTGCACTGTTCCCGCCGGTCTTCCAGCCCCACTGCTGGGCTCCCTGGCCCTCTCGAGATCTAATACTCCAGGATTACGTGGATAGATTAATGCTGCTGAGAGGCTAACTCAAGTCCTTGACATGTTTCATTCATAATTATGCAGATTATTTTAGAAGCTTTTGTTTTAAAGGACCAAATTGCCCTACAGATAAATGAACTGCTGGGCTGTGTAGAAAATATTGTTCAAATTTTGCCAAATAATTGACTTTGGAAGTGGGATATCAAGCTGCTGTTTATAAATCTGAATGTCTTAAAAGCATTCTTGCTTGCTTTCTCTGGTGTAGATGGTGTCTTAGCAAGTCTTGAGTTTTTCCAATGAACCCAATTTTAATATATGGTATTTTTGATTGCCAAAATGGTGTCTTGTCCTTAGTATATGTGGTAATGTTGATTTTATGACTACTGTTAAAACACATTTGCTAGGACTAAAATTCATAAAACGATTTAAAAAAAAAGAAAGAAAATAGTTAACAGGATCTAAAAGTACATTCAAGGGATTATTCACCACAGCCAAGGGGGATTTGTTCCTGGGATGGAGGGGTGGTTCCACATCTGTAAATCAACCAGTGTGATACAACATAAGAACCATATGGCCCCTCAACAGATACAGAGAAAGAATTTGACAAAATACAGTACCTTTTCTTGATAAAAACAACCTGCCATGTAGGGAAAGAAGAAAATGCTTCAATATCATGAAAGACAACGCAAATACCATCCTCATTAGAATAAATGTGAGATTTTTTTCCCCTATGGTCAGTAACACAACAGGGATGTCCACTCTCCCCACTATTGTGAAACATGGTACTGGAAATCCTACCCTAAGCAATCAGAGAACAAAAATAAATAAATGCACCCAAAGTGGCAACAAAGAAGTCAATTTTCTTCCTCTTTGCAGTTGACAAGCTATTCTATGTAGAAAATCCAAAAGACTCCACCCAAAAATTGCTAAAAACCTATAAAGCAATTCAGCAAGTCCCAGGATATAAAACCGGCTTGCAGAAGTCAGTTGCATATCTGTACACTAACCATAAGCCAGAAAAGAGAGAAATCAAGGAATTGATTCCATTTACAATTTCATGAAAAAACATATGATACCCAGGATTGACCCTGACCAAAGAGGTAAAAAACCTGTATTCTGAAAATTATTGAACTCTTATGAGAGAAGTTGAGGGAGACACCAAAGAATGGAAAAATATTCCATGCTCATGGATTAAAAGAACAAATGTTATTAAAATATCTATGTTATGCAAAAAAATTTACACATTCAATGAAATCTCTATCAAAATACCCTCAACATCTTTCAGAGAGCTGGAACAAACAATCCTAAAATTTGTGTAAAACCAAAAACAATCCAAGAGGCCAATGGAATGTTGACAAGGAGAATGAAAATGGGAGGCTTCACAATTCCAGACTTCAAGCTGTATTTCAAAGCTGTAGTTACCAGGACAGTACGGTACTCACACAAAACCAAACACCTATATCCATGGAGCATATTGGAAGACCCAGGAATGGACCCTCAACTCTACGGTCTCCCAGTCATTGACAAAGGGGAAATAATACCCAATGGGGGGAAAAAAAAGACAGTCTCTTCAACAAATTATGTTGTGAGAATTGGACAGCCACAGGCAGAAGCATGAACCTGGACCACTTTCTTACACCATACGCGAAAACAAACTCAAAATGGATGAAGACCTAACTGTGAGGAAGGAATCCATCAAAATCCTAGAGTAAAACACAAGCAACAACGTCTTTGACCTTGGCCAATACAACTTCTTGCTGGAGGCAAGGGAAACAAAACCCAACACGAACCGCTGGGACTTCATCAGGAAAAAAAACCTTTTGCACAGCAAAAGAAACAATCAACAAAACTGAAAGGCAGAATACAGAATGGAAGAAGACATTTGCAACTGACCTAAATAAAGGTCTAGTCTCCAAAATCTAAGAAGAACTCATCAAACTCAATAATCAACCCCCAAAAAAGTCCAATCAAGAAATTGCCAGAAGAAATGAACAGACAAATCTGCAAAGAACACATAAATGGCTTACAGACACATGAAAAAAATCCTCAACATCACTCTTCATCAGAGTAACACAGATCAAAACCATCATGAGATACCACCCCACACCAATCAGATTGCTCAAATGAACAGCTCAGGAAAGAACCTATGTTAGTAAGGATGCAGAGAAAGGGAGACACTTTTACACTGCTGGTGGGAATGTAAACTGGTGCAGCCACTCTGGGAATAGTACAGAGGTTCCTCAGAAAGATAGAAATAGAGCTACACTATGACCCAGCAGTTCACTACTAGGTATTTATCCAGAGGGTATAAATATAGTGATTAGAAGAGGCACATGCCCCCAGTGTTACCCCAGCAATGTCCCCAAAAGCCAAACTATGGAAAGAGCCTTGATGTCCATTCACTGATGAATGAATCAAGAAGACTTGGTATACAAACTCAATGGAATATTATGCAGCCAACAACAACAAAAACCCCCAAAACAAACAAAAAAACAAAAAACGGAAATATTTTTCCTAGCAATATGTGGATGGAACTGGAGGATATTATGCTAAGTGAAATAAGGCACTTAGAGAAAGACAAATACCGTAATATTTCACTCCTATGTGGAATTTAATATACAAAACTGATGAATATAGGGGAAGGGAAAGAAAAATCAAACAGGCTAAAAACAGAGAGAAAGACAAACTGTGAGAGACCCTTAACTAAATAGGGTATATACTGAGGGTTGCTGGAGGGAAGTGGGTTGGGGGATGGGGTAATTGGCTGATGGGCATTAAGGAGGGATCTTGATGTCATGAACACTGGGTGCTATATAGACCTCATGAATCACTAAATTCTACCACAAATTAACAATACAGTATATGTTAGCTAACTTGAATGTAAATAAAACTAAAATATAAATGTAAAAAAAACAGGTGAAAAAAATGTAAAAAAAAAACCCCACTCTTCACACTAGCTCTTTAAAAATATACAACTAGACAATTCTAGGGGAGACAAAATGGCGGAGAAGTAGGAGGTGCCGCCATTTCAAACTGTCCCCTAAAGTGAGCTGATTACCATACCAAAGAACTCTGATTGCCCATGAAATCAGCCTGAGATTAGAATTATACACATCTGGATCTCTACGGGGGCAGAAGACACCAGTGGGCAGGTAAAGTGGAGTGGGAACATCAGACTGATATCAGAAGATAAACAAAAGGGGGAGGGAGCCACCAGAAGCCACCCATTGGAAAGTAATACCCAATACAAGAGTGCCCTGTGATTGGGGACCTGCATTAACTTGGAGTCTGGTTGAAAGCACTCAAAAAGAGCAAAGATCATAGGGGGAAATTGGGGAATCAGGAGGAAAGGGACAGGGGCTTAAGCCCGCCAACCCAAGATGCCACCGCAGGTGCTGAGCCAGACAGAGTGCAGCGAAGAAGCCAGGTCTTGGTCCCGGAGCCACTGGAGGCCTGAGAGTGTCTGGGTGGCAGAGCCCATGAGGGTGAGGGAGCCTCGCCAGCCAGCAGGCAGAACCACAACCTTTTGCACTCTCCACGCTCGCGCTGCACGACCAGAGTCTAAGTCGCCCCCTACACCCTCCCCTGAGAGAGGTGTGGCCTGGCACCGGCCAGTGCTCTCTCAGACCCTGGAGAGTCTGAGAACTCCCAGCCTGGCCAGTGTGAAAATCTCAGTGTGCTATCCCTGCTTGGGACCTCTCTGGCAGCCTGGGACTGCCCAGACAGCTGAGGCTAGTATTTCTCGTGGTTTTGGGTACAAGCGGAGTTCCTCTGACCCCAGAGACCATGACTGGTAATGTGATCTGCCAGCAGCTGAGGGGGAATTTATGTGCTCTGGAGTACCCAGAGGGGAAAAGACTGAGGCTTCTCTCTGAGAGGGAGGTTTGGGTGCAGTTTTCTTTCCTCTAAACCTCCAAAAACCATCAAGAGCCACCAAGGGGAGAGAAAACAAACGAACAAACAAAAAACCTACAGAGAACAAAAGCCTGAAAAACTGGTTTCCTCAGAGTCCACCCCCTTGATGGGGGCAGGAGGACGTAACTCTAGGAACATCACTGACTGAAAACCCACGCGGCAGGCCCCTCCCCCAGAGAGCCACCCCCCTCCCCCCAAAAATAGACAAGAGGACAACCACTGCTACTTCATAGATACAACTTTTACTTTTAATTCATTCCCACTATTCTGGTTCTTTTCATTTTTTTTTAAATATATATAACTTTTTAACCTATTTACCATCACAATGAGAAGTTCAGTATATCAAATTCCATAATAACATTTTAACCTGAACTTTTTGATACGTATACCTGTGTTTTTCTTTTGCTTTTCTATTTTTTAATTTTAATTTTATTTTATTTTATTCATTATTCATTTTATTCATTATTTTTAAAAATATTTATATAGAGATAAGCTTCAAGGTAATTCCCTTTCCCCAATCCATGCTACTCTATAGGTAAACCAGTTTTAATCCCCCTTATGTTAGGAAAGTTAAGTCCTTTAACAAACATATCAAGATACATCCAGGAAGAATCAAAATGACCTTCCTCACCCACACTGAGAATTTATAACCACTCTCCCATCTTTTTCTTCTGTCAGTGTTTCTATGTATTTGTTTTTGTCCTGGTAGTATATAAATCTTATACTTGGGGTTCTTTTTGATGAGGTTCTTTTTTTTTAATTTATTTTTTTTTCCTCTTGTCATCTACTTTTGTTGGTCTTTTTGTCTGTCTATGTTTCTATACTTCATAAATCTTACCTTGGGGCCCATTTGGGCTGGGCCTTCTCCTTTATCTTTCTTCTTTCTTTCCTCTCTCTCTTTTTTTCTTTTTTATTTCTTTTTGGTGGAGACTCTTGATTGCTCAGAAGCATTCCAGGGTGCACCTTGCCTGCACCACGGTCAATACATTCAGCTACACATTCATTCAGCCATCTCTCACCAAAATGACTAGAAGGAGGAATGCCCAACAGAAGAAAAATTCAGAGACTGGGCCTTCTGCATCAGAGATATTGGATATGGACACAGACAGTACATCAGAAAGGGAATTCGCGCTAACAATTATCCAAGCAATAGTTAGGTTGGAAAAAGCCTTTGATGACAAAATGGAATTGATTAGAGCAGAAGTGAAAGACACAAGGGATGATGTTCACAATGTTCTCAATGAGTTCCAATCTAATCTAAATTCTCTAAAAGCTGGGGTAACTGAGGCAGAAGATAGAATTAGTGATCTGGAGGACAAACAGAGAAAAAGGATCAGGAGGAAGCCTGGAACAAACAGCTTAGAAGCCACAAAAACAGAATTAGGGAAATAAATGATGCCATGAAAAGTTCCAACCTCAGAATTAATGGAATACCTGAGGGGGAGGAGAAAGAAAGAAGACTAGAAGATATCGTTGAACAGATTCTCAATGAAAAATTTCCCAATCTCGTGAATGGAACCAACATTCATGTACTAGAGGCAGAAAGGTTTAACCCCAAGATCATAGAATCCAGAAAGATCTCTAGGCACCTGATAGTGAAAATGATTAATCATAATTGTAGACAGGAGCTCTTGAAAGCAGCTGGGGCAAAGAAATTCCTTATGTACAGAGGAAGGCCCATCAGAATAACGTCAGACCTGTCCACAGAAACCTGGCAAGCCAGAAAAGGCTGGCAAGATGTATTCAGGGCACTACATGAGAAGAACACGCAAGCAAGAATACTTTATCCAGCAAGACCGACATCCAAAATGGATGGAGAAATAAAGAGCTTCCAAGACCAGGAAGGTTTAAAAGAGTATGCAACCAGCAAGCCAACACTGCAGGAAATATTAAGGGGGGGTCCTATAAAAGAGGAAAAAAACCTAAGAATATCATTAAACAGAAATATATGGAGACAATCTATAGAAACAACATCTTCACAGGTAACATGATGTCAATAAAAACATATCTCTCAGTAATCACTCTTAACGTGAATGGCCTAAATGTGCCCATAAAATGATACAGGGTTGCAGATTGGATAAAATGACAGGACCCATCCATATGTTGTCTACAAGAGACCCATTTTGTACCTAAGGATACACCCAGACAGAAAGTAAAGGGATGGAGAAGCATCTTTCATGGCAATGGGCCTCAAAAGAAGGCTGGGGTAGTGATTCTCATATCAAATAAGTTAGATTTTAAACCAAAGACTGTAGTCAGAGATACAGAAGGACACTACATCATTCTTAAAAGGACTATACACCAAGATAATCTAACAATTGTAAATAGTTATGCCCCCAATATTGGAGCAGTCAATTATATAAGAAAACTGTTAATCAAGATAATGACCCATATTGATATGAATACATTAACAGTAGCAGATCTTAACATGCCACTCTCAGTAATAGATCATCCAAGCAGAAAATCAATAAAGAAACAAGAGCATTGAATGACACATTGGACCAGATGGACCTCATAGATATATACAGAACATTCCACCCTAAAACAACAGAATATTCATTCTTCTCAAGTGCACATGGAACCTTCTCCAGAATAGACCACACACTGGGTCACAAATCAGGTCTCAACTGATACCAAAAGATTGAGATTATTCCTTGCATATTCTCAGATCACATTGCTTTGAAACTGGAGCTCAACCACAAGGAAAAGTTTGGAAGGAATTAAAACACCTGGAAGCTGAAGACCACCTCACTTAAGAATGTTTGGATCAGGGGCGCCTGGGTGGCTCAGTGGGTTAAGCCACTGCCTTCGGCTCAGGTCATGATCCCAGGTCCTGGGTTCGAGCCCCACATCGGGCTTTCTGCTCAGCAGGGAGCCTGCTTCCTCCTCTCTCTCTGCCTGCCTCTCTGCTTACTTGTGATTTCTCTCTGTCAAATAAATAAATAAAATCTTTAAAAAAAAAAAAAGAATGTTTGGATCAACCAGGAAATCAAAGAACTTAAACAATTCATGGAAGCCAATGAGAATGAAGACACTTTGGTCCAAAACCTATGGGATACAGCAAAGGCGGTCCTAAAGGGGAAGTACATAGCCATCCAAGCCTCCCTCAAAAAAATGGAAAAATCCAGAATACACCAGCTGTCTCTACATCTTAAAGAACTGGAGAATCAACAACAAATTAATCCAACTCCACACAAAGGAAGGGAAATAATCAAGGTCAGAGCAGAGATCAATGAGATAGAAACTAGAGATACAGTAGAATTCATCAATGAAACTAGAAGCTGTTTTTTTTAAAGAATCAATAAGATCGATAAACCATCAGCTAAATTAATCCAAAAGAAAAAAGAGAAGGCACAAATTAATAAAATTATGAATGAAAAGGGAGAGATCACAACTAACACCAAGAAAATAGAAACAATCATCAGAAATTATTATCAACAGTTATATGCCAATAAGTTAAGCAACCTAGATGAAATGGATGCATTCACGGAAAACTATAAACTTCCAAAATTGAAAAGAAACTGACAACTTGAATAGACTGATAACTAGTAATAAGATTGAAGCAGTGATCAAAAACGTCCCAAAAAACAAGAGCCCAGGACTTGACAAATTCCATGGGTGGCACCAGAAATCCTTCACTGCAGTAACTTCCAGAGGACAGATGTCCTGTCTACTCAGGAAAATCCAAACAGAAGTTCTCCTCTGCACTCAGCAGTCTCTACAATTCACAACTCTTACACATAGAGACCCCAAATAACGAGTACTGACCCATAGGAAGGGACAGCTCTATGCCCCTATTCAGCAGGAAGAAGACACAGAAGATGAGACGGTCCTCCTTCAACAACTTTAATGACTGAAGGGTCTAAACTGTTCAGGAGGACATGAGGAGGGAGGAAAAGGCTAGCTGAGGACAAAGCAGGAACTGGCATGCCACACCTCCCCTCCACAACATGTGTTATGGGTGACATTCCTCATGCACTCTGGCTGCCCTAGAGCCGAGGGAAGGAAAAAAAAAAAAAAACAGATTCTTCACAAATAGAGATCAGCACACTGCTTGCAGCCTGAGTCTGCCTCAGTTTACAAATGTCCTAGTGATTGCCAGGAAGAGCCTTGCTTGTCAATAGGCTAGCTAACTTCCAGAGTTAACTGGAACTCCATTTCCTAAAGTCCCAACACCTCCCTCTCCTCCATGACACTGAGGGAGGCTGAGGCCAAAGGAAATGTCAATAAGACAGAATTTCTTTTCAAACCTGCAATCCCTTGAGAAGGACCTGTGAGAGGAGGAAGGAACATTTCTCCAGGAAGCTCCCCACCATATTTCTAGTAATGCCTTCCTAGAAGGACAAAGACCTGCACATGACAAGACCAAAACCTCCTGAATCCTGGGTGTCCTTTGTTCTCCTGCAATGTTCTTGCAAAACCTCCCTTTTGCCTGACTTCCCCCAGTGCCATTCCAGAGAGTCAGCATCCTGTCACAACCCCAGAAAGCTACATTTTCAACCCACGGGTCCTGTCCATGTGCTTTAATAAAAATCACCTTCTGCCAGCAAAGCCGTCTCCAGACTTCTTTCTTGACCATCGGCCTTCAACGCCAACATCTTTCCTACATCAGTCCTGTCTCTTGTAGGGCTCCTGTGGAAACAACCCTGCAACACGGGCCCACTTCTGTCAACTCTTCCGACTCCATCCACCTAACCCACTGCACATTCTGTGTCCTCCGAGGACAGGACACTTCTGTGATTCTTGCACTGACACCCTCACACGGCACCTCTTTCAGGCCTCGACGTGGGTGACTTCGCCATCTGAAACTCCCCAGCATCCCATCCTCACTGTCTTTGTCTCGCAGGTTTATCTGGTCCATAGCTTCTCATCACCAACACTCTACAACCGGTTTCCGCTCCTGACTAGAAGACTCCATTCCTCTCCTTTGTCATCAAGCTCAAATCTTAACACTCACACGTTTGTCTCACAACTTTCAAAATTCTTCTTTCCCCTAATGCCTCTCTACCAGTTTCTCTTCTCCCCTTTTCAAGCACTCCCACCCCCCTTCCTTCCTTCCCTGCATGATCATTTTGTTCTTTGGATTCTTTCCTCCCTCCCCCTCTGTCCTTCTTCCGTTCTGTTATTCCCCACACAGCACTTCAGTACTTTCTCACCTAGTGTTCCGTTCTCCTTCTATGTGTACAAGACCCAGGAGCTCATGGCAATACGTTCCCTATTATAAAGGATGAAGGGATACCCACACGGGGGCATCTCAAAGGTCTGCTTCTCTGCAAGTCAACGGGAAGCTTCAGGGTCATGAACCCTGGCCTTCCACACTGCAGCTGGACATGGGCTACGCTAAGCATTCCCCACAATCTCCTGTCTTCCAAGACCCTGAGCATACGGGCTGTCCCGCCAGAAATCGGAAGACTTTCATTTCTCGGCTGAAATGGGCCTCAAGTCAAGCATCGCCTGACTTGAAAAGTCCCTGTCTAGAAAAGTCACTGGCTTCAACACGACTCACAGGTATATAGTCTTTGAAATGGAAACATCGAAAATTTCATCAGCAGTTGACGTGGGTGTAAGGCTACCACGTAGAAAGATCTATCTGAATTCCAGAAAGGAACATGGCACGCAACTACAAGTAATTGCAGGGGTAAATGCAGGGACCGTTCCTGAAGGAAGGGGCTGGAACATGGACGTTGAGTCAGGAAGGGAGGAACGTGAGTGAGCAATCCTGCCACAGCCCCTCCTGTTCTGGCCATTAGCAGAGGGTTCACACTGCACAGGAACCCGGCCAATGCTGGGGCACAGGACGGAGAGGTCTCACGTCCCTCATCTCACTCCATGTGTGCTATGTCCTGGGAAGACAAACCTTGTATTTGCTGACAATGTGGAAGAGCCTCAGCCATGTGTCCCCGGTGCCAGGGACATCAGAGCTCGTTCATCCTGGATCGCAGCACACCCATCTCCCAGTGTGGGAGAGCCTTTAGGCGGGGCTCTAACCTCGGGAGACACGAGAGAACTCACCCTTCTGAGGAAGGGAGACATGACAAGCATGGGGGAGACAACTCCAGGGTAGTGCTCACCTCTGTACATGGCAAGACCACCGGAGAGGCACCTCAGGGATGGAACGAAGGTGGGAAACCCTTCATTCAGAGAGCTCTGCTCTTCTTCAAGCCCAGGACCTCACACAGGGTAGAAGCCATGTGCTGGGATTGCTGCACAAGAGCTCGCAGCAACATGCATCCCTTCGAGGCCATGGGCACATTCCCACAGACAGAAACCAGCTGAATGCCATCTTCAGGGAAAGCATTTAGGCCAGCCACACCCTTTGCCAGCATCCGAGGATCCACACGCGCGGGAACGCCGACAAATGCGGTCAAGGTGGAAGAGCCGTTAGATACAGCTCTCACATTTGGAGACCCCAGACAACTCAGAGCAGAGAAACCTCTGTCTGTCATCACTGGAGTCCCGCCTGTACCCAGAGCGCCCACCCTACCCACCACCACAGAAATCACACAGTACAAACCCCGTGACTCCCGTCAGTGAGGCAGAGCTTTCTGCCTGAAGTGGGCCCTTTCCCAACACCACAGAACGCACACGGGGAGAACCACTAGCGCTGTATCCTGGTGGGAGAAGCTTCAGCTGGGGCTCAGGCCTCAGCCTCCCGCTACCATCTCAGAGTGAGCGACATCCCTCACACGGGAGCGAAGGTGCAGGTACCTCCGGGGACCTCCTGCATCATCGAGGCGGCTCACTGCCCAGGAAATCCATCTGGGAATCACATTCCTCACGGAGCCAACTCGGGAAGGACCTGGGAGGATTCGCACACAAGAAAATCCCCCCGGTGTGAGGAGGAAAGGAATGGGCTCAGGTATCCCTTCTTCCCTAGCCAGCAACGACACCCGCACACTGAGGAATCACTGATCCCAACGCAACGGGGGGAAATTCTTCCCCGGACACTCCCATCAGAGAATCACTGGCCAGATACCTCCCAAGGAATTCTTTGCGGTGACACTGAGATACAAACTCAGACGCTGCAAACACATACAACCGGGCCCCGTTCTGAAGGACGCGCAATGCGCCATTCCAGACTAATACTAGAAATCAAGCACATCGGGACACTTCCATCAGTACTTGCATAAGGGCCAGGCTCACCGAACAGGTGGGGTCTCACAACCGTGCACCCTGTGCCAAGGAAGAACGGGGGACTTCTCCTTTACGACCTCTCACAACTGACACAGGTACTGTCTCTGGGCAGGAAGTGGGATCACAGGAAGTAACACTGCCTGGGGTCCAGGAGAACACCAAGTCGAGGGTGAACTCAGAATCTCAGAACACAAGGTGATTGAAGTATGTTCACAAATACATGAACCTATCGATGTATGTAGATCACAAGGACGAATGGCCACGAGGCTCAACACATGGTTTGCGATCTACCTCTCATGTGTCCTTCATTCTACCGATAGAGTCCTCACCAAGTGCCAAGGATTTACACATTAATTACATGCTTCAAAATATCTCTATTTACTTCACTTACTGGAGAGCGACAGAGCTAGAGAGGGAGCAAGAACAGTCGGGGTCGGGCAGTGGGGAAGAGGGAGAAGGGCGCCCAATACAGGGCTTGATCCCCCAGGATCCAGGGATCCTGACCTCAGCCAAGGGCAGATGCTTACCAACTGCGCCACCCGGGGGCTGGCAACATTAACTTCATCTTTCACACAAGGAGCTCTTCTGGAAGACCTGTTGGGACCAGGGCACGAAGACCTATACAGTTCAGCGTCAGGCAGTGAGGGCTTCCCCCCGTCGATGAGAACGTGGAGCCAAGGGCTTTTCCTCCACCACCAAGGACAGCTATGTACCTCTGGGCCTGAGAG